>NW_008605936.1:0-10095 GCF_000691845.1 Merops nubicus
GGGTGGGGGGCAGAGGGGGCGCAGATGGGCCCTCCAGCTGCACGGGGGATTTTGCGACGGCGCTCGCCCGGCCTGGGCGCACCCTCGGACCTGTGTCGTCCTTCTAAGTCACGTTTTGACAAGCTGCCTGTCAAGCGATTGTTCTAAACCCAACAAAAGAAAGACAAAACCTCTGCCCTGCATATTTGTCTACCTCTAGTTAGCTGAGCTTCTCTCTGCGGCCCCCGCTGTGCTCTGCAGCGAGGCAGAGTGGTTTTGCGGTTGGGGAGCCGAGGCTTGACTTGGGCACAGAATTCCTGTGGGATGTTTGGCAGCATCCTTGATCACACCGAGGGACTTGGGCCTATGCACCTGCCTCGCTGGGACCCTCACGTGGCAAAGCAGCCTGGCCCTGGACTCGACTACCTAGCTGAAGTGAGCACATGCAACTCCTTCATTTCAGTTCTCTTTGAGTA
Organism: Merops nubicus; assembly: GCF_000691845.1. Classification (NCBI taxonomy): domain Eukaryota; kingdom Metazoa; phylum Chordata; class Aves; order Coraciiformes; family Meropidae; genus Merops; species Merops nubicus. The sequence goes on from NW_008605936.1 coordinate 456, forward strand.
AAGTGAAGGACAGGAATATTTTCTTCTGCCTTTGGCCTTGATGCTGCAAAAATATGAGCACTTCCTCTCTGTTTTGCACTCTTGTCAGTGACACAATGACTGCTTACTGCTCATAAACAAACAGATCTTTGCACGATTGTGGCATTAGACTAAAAACTTTGTAGGTTCATCCTGTGTGCTTTTGTTGTGCTTAACACACTGGCATACTCGGCTCAATTAGGAATTCTTCCCTACTTCACCACTAATGACTGTATAATAATAAAAATAACATGCATACTGTTATCCTGTGCACTCCCCAATACCTACAATCTCACACAATATATGAATAGAATCCATTTGTACTGTTTTTAGAAATTAAATATAGTGAGGCTATACTAGTGTCTATATTACGAATTATTCTGGAAAATGATTGCATTTTATATAAATTAATTTCCTTGCACATGCCTTCATCATTCCCCCCTTCTCCAGTAATTTGTATCGTATATTACTTCATGGCATATTTTAAGAATGAAGCAATCTAGCAAAGGGGTGTAATTAGGTTTACAGGCCTCACTTGGCAGCTGACGATGACTGGCAAGAGAAAATAGAAATGCAAATCAGGCCTGTAAAGTTCTAATGCAGATGTGTTGTCAGCAGTGCTGTGCAAGCTCCAGGAGGGGAGGCAAGGCTGGCTTTGGGGCAGCAGGAGCCCGGGGCAGCCTGCAAGCCATGCACAGGGACCACGCTCAGTGGGAGAAAGAAGCTTTTAGTCCATTCAGGTCTGCTCTTTTCATCAGACAAAACCTTTTAAAGTGATGCATAGGTCTGGCTGCTGGTAAACCAGGTTATCCTGCATACAGCACTGTTCATTGCACTCTTCCTAACTCCTCCTCACCTATTTCGGTGTTGGAAAATGGCAAAGGGTACGTGTGCAAGCCAAGGCTATGATCTGGCTTTGGGCTCATCTTCAGATCAGCAAGCCAAAAATGTGCGTCATTATTAGGTGACCACCAGGCACCCCACCACATACAGGGCAAATTTATGGGGGTCAGAGTCTGTAACCCCACGTTTCTCTGCACACATGCTGTGCTGTCCTCCCTCTCCTCACTGCCCTGCATCAGCACCACTGTGCTGGGCACGCTGTTCCTTCTGCAGGCTGCAGCCTGGGGCTGCCCAGTTGTACCAGCATGCACCATGCTTAGGCAGCACTGCAGGTGTTGACAGGCAGACATGACTGACAATTGGCCACCTGTCAAATAAGTAGCTGTGGGGACACCAGCTGCGATGGTGTAGTAGTTGTGTTGGCTGTCCTGGCAGGATGGTTGAAAAAAGTACAGAAGAATCTACCGTGTGGAAGAACTGGAGTGTTTCTGTTGCCTCTCCTGCCAGCCTGTAACAGGAGTGGTCACCTACCACCTGAACATAGCTGATAAATAATGCTCATGAGTACACTTCTAAATAGTATTGTAAATATGGATTTGCTTAAAGTTTAACTTGCAATTACTGACTGCTGCCAGTGGCTAGTTGGTAATCCGAATTATTATTTAATCGTCTGCTAAAAGAGAAAGCAAAATTTCAACAAGTTTGTCTCAATACAGAAAAGATGTCTTTGAAAATTGTTTGACAGTTAGGGTTTGATCAGAAAGTATGTTGTGTTCTTAAATAGATTGGAGATTTTATATATTAGTTTGCAAGAAGAGGAGATGCCACTTGCATGGCTGGCTCGCTACCTATGAATAGAAATTCCCTGATGTAAAATATGAGCAGAATAGACAGCTGCTGTGAGCTGAGTGAGATCTGCAACCAAAGAATTGCTTTTTTACTGATCCTGGCCTAGAATAATCCACCAGAGCAAGGCTCTGATGTTTATGTATGGAAGCACTTCTGGAAAGCAATAATTGGCATCTGTCTTGGCTGAAAGGAGGCTGGGCTTCTCCAAGTGCTGTAGCTGCACAGGTTTAAGAAAAGAAAGTATACATCCTCCTTTTCTCATCTTCCTGTCTCCGGAGAGAGCTGCAGTTAATCACAGTTACCCCTTGCTCACATTGCTTGTTTGAGCCTCGGCTTTTAGGTGTGGAGCAAACAGCAGTGAGAGACTAAGCAAAGTTCCTGATTTTAAGACCCTTTTTTTTTTTTTTTTTTTACTTCTGCTATTCCCTGTTCTCCAAGAAAAAACACCAATATGTATTTACTGTTGTGTGAATAGAACTTCAGGTGCTAATACCCAGCTCATCTGAAAGAAAAAAGCTCATTTTGAAAGTTATACGTTAGTTATGTTCTCTCAAAACATGGCATGTCAAGTAAAGCCTTAGACACTGCCAAGCTTATATTTCATGAAGCTTTAGACTGATTAAAATGTATATCCTCATCATTATTCTTTATTAAAAGAATTTTTAATCAGGCTTTCACATTCATATGGTCATGTTTTAAGTTAAATTGTAACTTTTCATGCTGTAAGCCTCTAATTGAAAGACTTCCACCCGTTCCCAAAGGGAGCATGATCCCCTGGAATGGAATGATGTATTAAAAACAAGAGTAGTAAAGTATAGGAGAGAAAAATCTGTTATTATGCCACAATCCTTACTTCTGCAAGCCTTGCTTCTATCCTCCGCCCTCCACAACAACAGAAAGCAAGATGTTTGACTAGGTGGAAGAAACAGCTAATAGAAAGGTGCATAGGGTAGGCAAGCAACTAAATCAAAGCTGACTGGCTTTGAAAACATCTAGAAAAGGAAAAATACATCCAAATAAGTTTTTGCCAGTTAACAGTTTCATCATAAGCATTCTCAACCCACCCATAGCAGTAGCCTGTGCTGTTAAGATGCTGACTGATGTTGAGAAAGGGTATATGAAAAAAAGCCCTTTTTGTATCCCAATACCAGTATTTCCTTCCCTATACACTACAAAAAAAAAGCTTCAGTTACTGGTGCCCTTTAGATATCTCATGAAATACATTAAAATAAATGAAGACAAACGGAGCCCATCAGTGTGTTGGGAGCATGCTGAAATGCCATCTGGAAGGCATTGATTAAAGGACAGGCACCGTCCCTGCGCCATTGGTCAGCTAATGCTTGGAGTGGGAACACTAATGGTGCGCTTGCTTTGGGGAGAAGAGAGCAAGGGTGGCAACTTTTCCTGGTCTGAAAACATCTCACCCCATTAGTTGATTCTGTGGGTGTTCTCCTGCATTGCCAGGGGAACTAGGATGCCACTAGACAGCAAGCCAAGATGAGGGCAGTGGTGTTTATGGTTTTTTTTCCAAGGAAGGTCTGTGGTTTTCCACCTGTGGGTGGGAAATGAGTTGTTCAGCACAGATCATCTGTGTATGAAGTCAGTGGGCTGAGGTTTGGCATCCCACACTTCGCAGTAAGCGCTGAGACTGTGGTCCAGCAGTGCAGTGCAGATCCTGCTGATCCTCTTAAGAGCCTGGGTAAGGCAGCATATTCTCCACACACACACACACAGAGGTATGTGCATGGTGGATTAGGCTGAGCTGAATGCCAAGGAGTTTGTTGAGTTCATTACTTTTTTCCTGTGAAGCCGTAGCAACCACCACAAAACAAATAATGGAATTAGATTTGAAATGCATTTCTTCTAATAAACACCTTTCTCTTTTCCCAGACTTAAGCCAAAAGTCGTTTAAAAGGAAAAGATCTATCATAAATTGGGCTTTTTGGCGTGGCCCAGGCACTCACTTGGACAATGCGCCCCTCTCCTCGACATCTGCTGCTCCTGGGAAACTCTTCGGCCTCTTGCTCACAACCATCTGTGAGGATGATAACCTGCCCAAACCCCTCTTGGTGAGTCCAGGCTCAGGGCTGGCTCTTGGAAGTAGTGGAGTTTCTTTGTGTAGTGAATGAGAACATAGGGACACTTTGCAAAAAGGACATTGAAATTACCCGAGCAGAGAAACCAGAAGGAAATCTCCTTTGTGGTTCTCAGCAAGAACATTGGTTTTTAACATACGCTGTGGTCTGGCCTGGTTAATAACAAACAGCTTGCGAAATGTACATAATTGGTCTGCTGCTCTTGGCTATTTCTTCTTTGTAACCCATGCTCTAAGGTTGGTTCCCTAATCCTCACTTACACAGTGTAAATAAATGCCATGTTCACACACACTTTTTAAACCACTCCCAAGACCTCTGTAAAATCCTCAGCTCCATAAATGCAGCATCTACTGTCCCATATAGGAGCGTACATATCCATAGAAGTGCTGCCTGCCCTTAAGGAGACAGTTTCATGGCCTTTCTTGAAGGCATCCCAGGGCTGGCAAGCACTCTGGATCCTCATTTTTGATCTGACAGCACCTCTGCAAAAAGAGGTGGGAAGACAGCGACTGCAGGAGCATCTTTTCATCCTGTCTCAAGGAGGTGCTAGTGCTGTGGTGCTCTCCAGGAACACGAAAAAGGCTGTCCTAGAGCCCATTCTTAGGCATAACTAAGGCAGATGTGTGGCATTTTTGGTCAGGACTGAGGGCTGCCCTGCTGTCACAGCAGCAATGAAAACATTTACAGAGTGGGTGTGAGCCCCACAGGATTGGGCCCCTCGCCCTCACAGCCTGACTTTTGGCTGAAATGACTTGCCAGAACCCCACTGAAATCAGTGGCTACACCAGTTTACAGGAAGCAGTAGTTTATTTCCTAAGCTTGTGTTTGATGTGCTACTTTATCACTGCCTGAATAGTGAATCACACCAGGACTTTTCAGGTCATTTAGTAGTGTGGGTTTGTTATTTTCTTTTGAGGGAGAAGTGTTCGTTTTTATAATTTATGTTATTTAAATAAGCCCTCCAGAGGTGGACTCTGTAAGAACCTGCTCCCTCATTCTCTCTTTTTGACAGATGAGCCAGTGCTACATTTCATAAATCTCTCAAAAACATAAATATTAACAAATTTTTATCTGAAAAAACACAGTTACTAAGCATAGAATCACAGCTTTGTAGACTTTGTGCTTTGAATCTTAAACACTATGTTTATGCCACAAAATATAACTTAATGCAGCATCCCGGGAGAATGGAATACTGTATCTGAGGGACTCTGTGGGATTTACCTGCAAGAGAAGGAAAATATTTGGCATGTTTGATACCTCTGCAGGCATGTTTCATATCTCTGCTTCAGAGCTTCAAACTTGCTTTCACAGTTGAATGACTCTCTTTAAGCCATTGCCACACTGAAGTGTCTTACACTATTAGTTTTGTTTGTGTAATTTTGTCTGGGTTTACTACTTTAAGAGGGGCTTCCTGGTTCTGTCTTGTGGGTGCTTTATTCAAAATGTATTTTCAAAGCATTTGCTTATGTGCTCAGGTCCTGTGCCCTGGGACTTGGCCTATTTTGACAGTAGAGCTCTAAATGCCTGCAAAGAAAAGGGAGATGCTGATGTGAGTCCTGCTCTTAGGAAGGGTCTCCTCCAAAGTGACTGCACTTGAGCGAGTGCTTGACTTTCAACTTCTGCAGGAGTGAGAAAGAAACATTAAAGAGGAAAAGTAAAAATAATAATTCCCATTAGACTTATTTTCACTGCTGTGTGTCAGGAAGACCTGCCTTTGAGCCTGGACTAGGGAAGTCACCAAACCCCATTGCCTAGTCGTTACTGTTACAGTTTAACGATGACACTGTACTTCAATGTCCCTTTTCTTTCCAACTCTTTTGACAACTTGGTCCTCAGACTGCTGTGTGCATGCACATGATCCCAGAGACTGTCTGCAAGTGTTTTCCCCTCAGAAGAGACAAATGTGACAAATTCCACATTGTTTGGAGCAGGCCTGGGGAGAGCTGACTAGTATCTCTGAGAGGTGACCACAGGGAATTAAGCAACTGGAAAATATCATGTACATATTACCTCAAGAGATGTCTCTGATTTCAGCATTTCCTTTTCTGCTCATTTTCCTCTCTTATTTAGCAGACAAAATCAGGCCCTCCTGTTATGTTAAAAGCTAGGCAGGAGTCTTCTTGTTTTCTCTTTCCTTTTAAATATTTCACGTAGTGAGCTGCCTACCTGTTTACTCTTTTGCAGCCTCGTTGCCTTCAAAGGAGCCATAAGCCAAGCTTTAGCCCCCTCTGGGTGACCTCTAGGTGGGAGCTGCTCGCTCCAGAGGTGGTCCGGCTGAAAGTCCTGAGCTGCTTGCAGAGTACAATACCACTCACAAGAAGCACACAGCATAAAAATCTGACTCTGATCTGTTGCAGAAGTGCAGATAGATATTAACAAACAAAGCACTTTCCAGCTTAGATAAAATCTCTTTTTTTCAGACCTCAGGCATGTAACAGCAGTCTTCATCTCTGGTCGGTGATATTGAACACACTGATAAGGAGTGAGGGTCTCATTTCTTTCTGCAAAGTGGTGTCTGGCTGAGGCCACTGTCAGATGCAGATCTTTGGACTAGGTAGACCGCTCTCCTTTTCCCATACCCCAGTGCTTTGTAGATGTAAATGACTTGGCTAAACCTGTACAGATCCTGATAGGTCATGCAGGATATTGGTGCTTAGCAGTGGCAGCAGAGTATTTCTGAGGAGATGTTTTCCAACATCAATGCCCCAGACCACAGCTTTGCTGTACAGTTTGTCGTGCTTGAAGGGTGAGTCTTGACTTGTGCTTGATTCTGAGCTTTTTCAGAATCAAAGGTTTTCACCTGTGGTGAAAGTGGCAAAACAACATTTTAATGGCACTAGACAATAAAATATATTTCTGAGAAAGCCTCTCTGCCTTTCAATTTTGTTTAGGACATGCTGTCCCTCCTTTACCAAGAGGGCCCTTCCACTGAGGGTATTTTCAGACGCTCTGGAAGTGCAAAAACCTGCAAAGAGCTCAAGGAGAAGCTTGATTCAGGTGCTGAAGTGGATCTAGCCTGTGAATCCATATTTGTGACAGCATCTTTGTTTAAGGTATGTAGAGAATGTTCCTTTCCCCCCTTGGAAGAAAAGGATGAGAGCAGTACAGATCCTGGGCACAAACAAGTAGGACTTTTCCCCAGGGACAGGCCCAAAGAGGACTTGGTGGGCTAAATTGAGAAGAATGGGGTGGCATATTAACGTTGTGAGGATCTCCAAAGGAGGCTACCACCAAATTAGGATGGGCAAGAGAACTAGCCAGCTTGTTTTGCTGCCAGCTTTCCTGAGGTCTCAGCTACAACCTGGTCCTGTTACTCTCTTTTTTTCTGCTTAAAGTCAATTAAATACTAGAAAAACAGGTTTGCAGACCTGTTTCATTACTCATCAGTAACACCTCACACTATAGACCCTAGTGAGTGTATGTTGTTGCCCAAAATATTTGGATTAATTTTCCCATGCCTTACATTTATTTAGAGACTTGTACATTAAAAACCCTTAAATTCCTTTTGCAAAAAGCATCCCAAGCCTTCAATAAAATTTCAGCTACAAGGAAGATCAGCATATTTCTTTTCACATTCTAGTACAGCACATCTGTTTATGTATAGTTTTTCCTTAAAAGAAATGGTCATCTCCATTCTCAAGCAAGCTGTGCTTTGGTGGAGTGTTTTTGTTGCAGAAAGCCTTTCCTCTTGCTACTATGTGGGAGGTTTTCATGGGTAATACTTAAACAATTACTTTCCTAATGGTGGATTTAAGATGCACCTTTAGGGCAGGACAGCTACACCATCCAAAGAGCTGGTGTGCAATACTCATCCCATGGTAACAGTTTCCCTGAGGTGCAATGGCTTAGCATTTATAACAGTGAAGAATTACCACATATGACCAAGTCTGTTACCCATATGTGTCATAGCTTCCCTTGCCCTAGCTTGTTTGGGAAGCTAGGATTTGGGCTTCTTCCCAAGTCACAACAGTTTGCCCACCAGTGGTTCAGGTATTAGGAAACAGGAGCAGCAAGACTATCCATGACTAGTGTTGAGGGTTGGACTAAATGGTCTTTCAAGGTCCCTTCCAACCCCTTGTGATTCTGTAAGTACTCCACTACCAAAAGGGATTGACTATGGGAAGGGAGGTAGGGGTGGCTTGGAGCACATACGGTCTGGAGATACTGGAGCTTGTCAGCTGAGGAGAAGAAACAGGGAAGTGATATGTAAAGACAGACATCAAAATAGCTGGTATATAAAAATAAAAAATAAAAATAACAGATTTTTTTAGTTCAGCAATAGCAGATGAAGCATCCAAATAGCTCTATTTTGACAGGAAAGAGGGAGAAAAGGGCAGGAAATTTTTGCTTCAAGCATAATCCAAGGTACTTCTTTATCTCAGATGATTTTCTGCTGGTTTTGGTTGCTGTATGGAACAAGATACTTGTCAGCTCATGCTGTCCTACTGATACATCCTTTTGTATCTGCATATCTTATTCCTACTCTTTCATGCACTCCTGAACAGCTGTTCACATGTTCTGTTCTTCTTTTTTCTTGATAAGGATTTTCTTCGCAACATCCCAGGCAGCATTTTGTCATCCCAGCTCTGTGATAAGTGGGTCTCTGTGATGGATCAAGGAAATAATGAAGAGAAGATAAAGAACATCCAAAGGTAGAATTATTTATATTCAGTATTCTTTTCCTATAAGTCTATATTCCAGAATGCAGAATCCCAAATATTCAACTTACAATTACTTTTAAAAAAAAAAAGCTGAAGATATCTTCGTATATGACAGCATTCAAACTTACTTAAGTATGGGGCATGATTACTTAAGTATGCCTGTAGGGGACAATTTTCTAACTCTCTTGTCTTGCTTTTCTGCCTTTTGTGGATACCAGTAAATAAATTAAATACCCTGTCATGAAAAAAAAATAGTATTTGTAAATACACTGTCCAAGACCAGTATTTCTGCTTGATATCAAATCCAAAATCATCTACAGGGAACTCTGAAGTCCTGCATGGTAGGGTAGCTGAAATCAGTGCTTCGTATATCTTCGTATATCTTCATATATCTATACCCTTCATTCATCTCAAATTTTAGTGACCATTTTGAACCCAGGTTGGAATTATGGATGAAATACTGGAGCACAGGGACAAGGGAAGCCTCCACCTTTGCAGGTGGTATAAAACAGAAAGTGGGCAAGGTTTAAATCATGGGAAACAGAGCTTTGGTCACTAGCTGGCCTCATGCATAGTTATATACATATAACTTATGGCAACTAGATGGCATGGAGGGGCAATAGAACTGTTTGGTTAAGTGAACAGTGAATTATCAGGCACCTTAAGTGAAATAGTTTCATGTCATGCATCGTACTTGGTTCATTATTTTAACAGAGTGTAATTTTAGTTATGTTAGGGTGTTTTCTGTCCTCCCAGAGAACTGTTCAGAGATGTGTCACCGTGAGGGAAAGCAGCTGAGCAAGAGCACCTCCTTGACATGCTCCCTGGTTTAATGAGTGAACCATGTTGCCCTGTTTCTGTATTTTCAGTATCTTGTGTGTATCAATGGAAAAAGGTTTTATTTTGTCCAGTCACTAACCTGAAGATTTACGTTTGTTTATGTGTTCAGGTTAATAGAGCAGCTCCCCAGAGCTAATGTTGTTCTCTTACGTTACCTCTTTGGAGTGCTGCACGGCATAGAAATGCGATCTGAGGAGAACCAGATGAATGCATTTAACCTGGCTATCTGCATTGCACCGAGCCTGCTCTGGCCTCCCGTTTCCTCTACTCCTGATGCAGAAAGTGAATTTACAAAAAAGGTAAGAGACACTGCAGTGCAGTAAAAAAAACCCC
>NW_008605937.1:0-8720 GCF_000691845.1 Merops nubicus
CAGAGTTTTTACAGCAGGGCACTCCTGGGGGGTGTCAGAGCTGTGGTTGGACACTTCCAGTCCTGTGAGGCTAAGGGATGAGGTTTCACAGTGTAAATAATGAACAAGCCCAGGAACAGGCTGAGGGTCAGGCCGTGGGGGATGTGAGATGAGAGGGGAGGAGCTGAGGGGCTGCTGTGGGGTTTGCAGTGCTGCCAGCACTTGCACGAGGGCATCAGCAATCTTAGCCAAGTGAGTGGATGAAAAGTGGGCACAGCTTGGTAAGTTTTACATTCAAGGCAACAAAGAAGCCTGAAGAGTTCTGTGCAAAACAGGGGAACTGGTTTTACATTAATGTATGGCTAATTTGAGGAGTTCTTGAATTCAAGTTCTTTCCTTTTCTAAAAGCTTAAAATAAATTTTTATCCTTTTAAAATTGTGTTTCAACCCAAGATTTTTCTTTTTCTGCCTCAGGTGTCTGTCAGTTGGGCACGGGTGGGGTGACAGGCTGGAATTCTCCACAGCAGTACCTGGTGAGGCTGATGTCAGGGGCGAGCACCCGCGTGCTGCTCCTATTTCTGTTGTGTGCCCTGGCAGCAAACAAAGAACAAAGAAACAAATGCAGGTGAGATCTACACAACTTTAATTTTTGCATTTTTGAGGGTATTCAGTTTTATTTTCTTTACTGATGAGCAAGGCCTGTCTCTGCAGGGGCAAAGAGAAGCAGCAGTGCTATGTCTGACAGAGGCAGGAGAGCTCTGCAGGAGGCAGACTCTCCACTCAGATTCCCAGCTTTCCTAACTATAGAATTTTGCATCCATGCAGCTATTGCAATCGCTTGATTTTGGGCTACTCAGCTCCCATACTCTTTGATACAACTATTTTTTTTTTCTTTTGTAAGATATGCCCTGTTCTTCTCCTGCTCTAAGGGCTGTGAAAGAGCTGGCCACGTGAGCCACCTCCTTTAGTTACTGCCCTACTGGAAAGGACAATATTAATTCAGAACTTATTTAGGGGACCTCAGGAGCTACCAGGGCTTCACCTCCCTGGAGAGACTCATTCAGCTTGCCTTTCCCAAAGCTGCTAGGTTGTGTTAGTCTGGTAACAGTGACACTGTAAAGGGGAGAGCTTTTGCTTTGAATTTAGCTTTGCATCTTCCCAGTGGAGCCTCAGTGGCAAGCAGAAGACCTTTTCCAGGAAATACTGAAGTCACATAATCCTGCGTGGTTTCATACTGAAATACAAAGGGGTTCTGAGATGCTGGTGTTTGGGGCAGCCTCTCCCTGCAGCTACTCTCAAATCCTTTAGAGACTGAAGAATAGTCAGTGGAGTCAAGTCCAGCTAAACTGAGATCTATCAGTGACTAAGGTTGCCTGTCTTAGAGAAAAGCATGAAAAATAAATAGGCTTAAGGGAGGCTTTTTACTTGATATTTCACCAGAAGAGGATGAATATATCTCAGCTGAGGAGGAGTCCTTGAGTTTCTCAAAGGTAACACAAATACTCTGCATAGCGTAGTCACAGGACAAGAATTAGCTTAAGAGTTTGTTTCACAAGCTCAGAGGCCTGTGTGGACCCTACTGACTGCTTGCTGGGTGTCTTTGCAAAGGTGATTTAATATTTTCCTTTTGGAAGTGTTTTAGTGTGTATTTTCAGAGGCAGAGTGCTGTGGCTGTTTGGTAGAATGGGCAAGGAATGTGTTACTGGCTTGCCCCTATAAAAGCTCCTGCTTTGGGGTATTATTAAATTTCTCTGTGTGTTTGTGTGTGTGAGAGAGAGACAAAATGCACTGATTTTTTGATAAAACTGGGATAGAGGTATGCAGCTGCAGTTTGGGCTGGAAGGAGCTACCTGCTTGAGTAGGGTGGGAGAGTTCTGTCGTTGCTAACCAGTGGCAAGCCAAAGCTGTGGTAAAGTCAGGCTGCTTTTCCAAGAAGCTCTGTTAGGTGCTTGTGCAGAGCTGCTTGGGAAACCACAGCTGAAGGGCTGTATAGGGAGGAAAAAAGCCCTGTGTTCCTTATACAGCTTTTTTATCAAACATGGAGTATTCTGCTACTGAGGGAGGGAAATGTGTGTGCTCTAGGAGTCAGACTTGGTTTGTTTCCTACACATACAGCAAAATGTTAAGAAACTGAGCTTTGAGGAAACTTTCACAGTTTCTTGAAGAAGAAAGGATTATTGAAAGACTGTTTATTGGGGTTAAACACTCATGTTTAGCAAGTAAACTCAGATTTATAATCTGCAGTAGTGTTAAGGATAATTAACAAAGCTGTGCTTGACTTTTGTGCCTCAGAGAATCCCCAACCTGCAACAACTGCAAAGATGCTGTTAGCTCTTTGAAATAATCCTTAAGAGCTCCCACAGAAAAAAAAGAGAAAATAATAAAGACACCTCAGGAAAAGTGAGAGCTGGGTGTTCAGTGGTGGGTGGCAATAGCCAGTTGTAAGGGAAGGGCAGGATTCAAAGCTGTGATTTGCAATTGCCAGTACAGAGACACTTACTGTAAAGGCAAAACGCAGCTAAACCAGGAGACCAAGCAGCTCCCTCGCTGCTGAGCCTCAGTACTTGTCTCCTCTCCCTGGTCAAGTGTCTGTTTTTCCATCACACGATTGACTCCGTGGCTGTTTTGTTCAGGCTGAAAGCCAGGAGCGCCTGCTGGAGGCGGCAGTCAGTGCATGGTCCTGGGGCCCTGAGAAGCAAGGATTAACAGGATTGCTGCCTTGGAGCTGTGCACCCAAGCCAGGGCTTGCTTTGGGCTGCACAGGCAGGGCTGCCCAGCCCCTCTGGGGGGCAGGGGTCGAGGCCCTGGGTGTGTGAGAAGCCAGCCACAGCTGCCCAGGCTGCCTGGCACTCGGGGTGGGGGACTGGTCACTGGAGTGGGGGCTCTGCAATGCCCAGGGCTTGTAGCCCACACTTCCCGTGCTGAGCGGTGTCTGGGCAAACTTCTGGGGTCCCCCAGATCCTGCCCCAGATGTGGTTGCTGGGGGTCAGCCTGGAGCCCTGCAGCAGGGTGGGCTGCTGTCCCCTTGTCCCCACATCAGCTGATGCCTTCCACTTCCAGACCTTTTCTGCTAGCTGTGAAGTACAACAGGACCTGTGGAGTGCAAAGCCATACCTGTATGAGCTCTGGCAAAAAATAAAACAAGCCTCTGGCCATAGCTGCCTGCATTTCACATATCATGTGGGGTCCTTTGACATTTAAAAGCAGCAACAGAGCATCTAAGCCTGATAGGTGGGAGCAAGGTACAATCACCTAATTTGTAATCTTTGCCCCATCACTGGATTTATTACTAACACTGCCTTTAATTAGCAGACAAATGGGCACTCGGCAGCCCTCCTCCTCCCCGCATGGCTTTTCTGCTCTTCTTCCACTGTCCCACATCATCATCCCTTTTCTGTCAATTTTCCAACAATGTCTAATTCTATTATTTAGAATGATTTCCCACTGGGCGGTAGTTTATTTCTGTCATCAAATCTCTGATGAAATCTTTAGACATGAAATATTTAGCCGGATACCAGCAAACAGCACAGAGTGTTAACGTGTCACAAGCTGCCTGGAGACAGCATTAGTCTGTAATTTGAAAGCGAGTGAAGTGATAATGCCATGCACACTGCTTTTGTGAGCATGCATTAATGCATCTTTTGCCAGGGCTAGCCATTGACAGCAAATCGACTCCCTCCAACAGGATGCAGGAGGGTGGCAAAATTGGGGGTGATGCAGAAAATAAAGCATATTGACCGGCCAACTGCAGCGCCTCAGTAGCCTTTAATCTATTATTGCCCTTGATGGGCATGTTTTAATGCAACTTTACTGTCAATTGCATTTACAGTCGCACACTCTGCCTGCTGGGGAGCACTGTGAAAATGGCAGAACTTGGATCATGCTGTTGCTTAGAGCTCATAGTTATTGATTGTGGCCGGGCTCAGGAGTCTGGGTTATAATTATTTCATTAAACCATTTAATGGTTATCAAATATGAACACTTCTACCATTCCATTTAGGAAATGTAGTAAGCTCGAAGTTTTATTGCTAATCCATGTTGATCTTATTTTTCTCAAGTTGTCCAGTGCTCCCAGGTGATTACTGGTCCCCTGCCAGAGCTCTCTGGGTATTGATCCTGGGAGACTCGCTCTCGGAGGTGCTGGCCTCTCATGTGCCACAGGGAGATGGGGTTATATGTGAGTAATCCTGTGCTAACATATCACCCCAAATAATAACTGGATGCCCTGCTCCCCTCTCTGACCTGGTTTTGCTATGGTAAAGTTGCTCTCAGGCTGCCACAGTGGAGAAGACCCTCAGTCTCTTCCCTTACAGAAGACACTTCGTGCTCTGTTTCCCATGTAACCAATGGAGTCACTTGCTTTTTTTTTTGTTCTTCTCTCCTTTGGAGTTTTGAGATTAAAAGGACCAATTATTACGACCAAAATCCTCCCTTTATTCAAAGGCAAGATGTTCACACCTGTAAAGGAGGGAGGAAATTCCCCTTACAAAGTGTACCTCGTATTTTTATGAGAATGAAACCAATTATGCTCTTTTTCTCATGTAACCAAAGTATGACTGCATCCCACTTGGTCCCAAATGTTTGAGGCAGCCTTAAAAGTGTGGTAGGCAAAACACAGCGTGTTGCTGCAGCTCTGACCCTGAGCATTTTCCTCTCTTCCCTGGGTGTGTCATCCTCAGCACAGCAGCTTGCAGGATTTCCTGGGAGCACGGCAGAAACAAGGTGATTTAGGGGTGCTGCTGCTGATCCCTGAACATCCAGAGGTCTGGGAGCTGTTCCTGGCACTGCCAGGCAATATCTCTGTGGGCTTTGAAGTTGTTTTTCTATTAAAGTGGGCCAAGTCCTCTGAATCCCTCTTCATTTCACTTTGCCTCCTTGTGAGTGGCAGATCAAGTCAGGGTTTCATTCCTGTGACTGAAAAGCCCGACAGGAACCAGAGGGACCGTAGAAATCCCAGGGACTCTCCTCAGCTGCCCCGGGGCACACTCCTGCCCTCTCTCACACCTAAGTGCCTTTCAAAAGTCACACAGACATCTTGATTGAAACGTGGAAAAACTGGATGAAAGCAGGACTAGGGAGGCAGGGAAGCTTTGAGGAAGCATCTCGGTATGCATTTGTATTCCAGATCCACTGAGAGCCTGTATTCGTTGACACCTTTTCATTAAAACACTGGATGCTCTGGAAAAAGCTATACCTTAATTTGAACAAACTGATTCCTTTTTTTGGTGGGCAGGCGACACAGTTTCTGCAGAGTCCTTTATCAGTATTCTGTGCTGCCTTCTGGCAGCTGCTCATTTTGTGTTGCTTCAACCTATGCTGACCTCATTTTCTATCACAGAGCAGTGAAGGATTTGGTAAAAATTAGTTATATTAGTAGCTCCTGATACAGCCAGTTTATTTGTGATATGACAAATATTTCAGCCATTAGGATCTTTCCATCTCTTAGCAGCTTAAATGCACTCACTTATATTCCAAATCACTGCTTAATTTAAAAGCCTATTTGTCTAGATTGTTGCAGGCATGAAAAAAGCTGCGGAACACTTACCCTTTGGAACAGGCCTGGAGCAGAGCCGGAGCTGTGCCTGTGATTGCATCTCCTGCTCCATAACTTCACACTCGGCGAAGCCTCGGGCTAATCACTTAGTGCTCGGCAGAAGCACATCAATTCCAGGGAGGAAGGGTGGAGGCTGGATTGCTGCCTTCTCCCCTCCCTGCAGTGATTCACTGGCCGTGCCTCAGTTTCCCCACCTGCCCCGCTGGGATGGGGAAGGTGTTTGCTGGCTTTCTGCGGCCGCTCTCTCACCCAGCAGTTTGGGAATTCTCTGTGTGGAAGGGCAATAAAGTCACCGTGGGGTCAGGGAGGGGCAGGAGGGCTACAAAGCCACCCCGGACAGCCAGTGGGGCAGGCAGCAGACACCTGCTGGTTTGGTACGTGGCAGGGGGTGTGTGTTTCATGCGTGCTGTGACCTGTGCACTTCTGTAAAGTAAATAAACTCGTGGCAATGCCTAATGTCTTCAGCCTTGCTGGCCTTTTTTCTTAATCCTACAGTTCAGGGAGGGAGGGAAGGGTGGAGCCGCAGAGAAGATGCTGAGACACCCTGTCACCGGTGCTGTGCCTCCCTCAACTCCTCTGGCATTCAGCCAGACCTTTTCTCCAGGCTTTCCTCCATGCCTTGCTTCATTTAGAGACTTGCACATTTTTATTTTTATCAAGATGACATCAGGCTGTAATTCCAGGGCTGCTTTAAGGGATGCACACTAACTCTTACAAGGATAACAGTAAAGCCCCAGGAGCTGTGGACGCTCCTGCTGCGTGATGGTGGCTGGATCTGCTGGGCAACCCTGGCTCTCTCCCTCTGGGTATTCCCCTGGGGAACTTCTCAGTTCCCCTTCCACGTTTTTCGCCACCCAAAGCCACAGAGCAAGCCCAGACTCCCCCACCCCCTGCCCTGAGTGTCTGCCTGGCCAGTGAAAGCCATTGGGGGAGCAGAGTTTTCTCTGTTGGCTCCTTCCCAGCTCCAAGAGCAGCTCTCTGCCGGTTCCTCTGTTGGTCTCTAATGGACACGTTTAAATTCATGGGCAGGAGTTGTTTAAAGCTAGCTCAAGGGAGCACTGTCAGAGGCTTAGTTGTTGTTGTCGAAGGGATGAGCTTTGGTTTAATGGGCTGTGAAGAATCCACAGGTAGGTTGTGGGATGTGTCTGCTGCCTTTTCTGCAGCCCCTGTTTTACCCTCCCTACAGGTCTGCACACCTTTCTGGTGTCTGTGGACCACAGCTTGCAGCTTTGCAGGGCAGATGGGGATAGATCTGATGGAGTACAGAGAAAAGGGAAGCAAAGGAATTCACCAGCTCCAAAAGGCAGTTGCTGATAAAGTGCCATTTTTTTTGGAGGGAAGGTTTGTTCCTCGTGGCATTAGTCTCCCAGGCCCATGGGCACTGCCTGCTGCTGCTAATTCTGCAGAGCATCCTCTATAGCTGTGAAGAAGTAAGAAAAGGGATTTAGAAGTAAAATGCTGCTTGCTTGCAATTACTGCTTATGATTGTGTCAGCTGGGATGTTTGAGATCTTCTCTAAAGGGAAATTATCTCTACAAATGTATAGTTTTACAGGAGGTTATCACAGTGGATTCTGGCAAAATAATTATCCTAAGGTCTTCATAAATTCTCCTGCACTTTTGACCATTAAGGAGTTATGATGGAGACATTTAATTGCTAGAAAAAGCCTCACAAAACCAGAGCAAACTGTAATTCTTGCTTAGTTTCACTATTCAACTTGCAAGTCTCTAGGAGTTCAAATGCTGATGGAAGTGTATCGATTTTGCCCTATACTGAAAGCTTCCAAAAAAAAAATCCCAACAAAAAACCCCAACCCACCTCCCGTGATGCAAGTCCCATGGTTCCAATTAAAATCACCTGTTAACTTAAAAAGGTCTCTTTTTAAAAAGGGTTTAAAAGATTTTCATTTAATTGATTCAATGTAAAATGCCCTTTACAATTACCACTATAAACTACTTGTTTCCCACTGAGTAAGACCCAATTTGAGATGTTTATCAAGACTTTGCACTCAAAAATCATACTGAGTTCTTAAATTCCTTATTGACAGCTTGCATCTGTCAGCAATGGATATTTTTAGTTTGTTGCAAGAAAGCTTTTAAAAGGTTGTAATGGCTTCATTTTGTCTCTGTGGTCTCAAGCAATAAATCAGCTCTGAATGGCCTCATGAGCGTGGGCAGTGCTGGGTGCCCTTTATTTCAGAACAGGAAAATGACATGATTTAACAAAGTTTTTTTCTTTCCTTCCTCTGAGTATTTCCATAAATGCAGCGTTGTTTAGAGCACACCCCTTTTTTTCTTTACTTTTTCTGTGTTTTCCAATAAACTTCTTCACAACTAATAAGCATTGTGGCACTGCTGAAGTCTCTGTGGCTTTGATTGTGGGGTTCATCTAGAACTTTGTCTTCCAAAGACTGACATGCACCCCCCTCCAATTTAATTGAGAGAAGTGCACTTTTATTAGAAGAAAACAATTTGTTCTTTGATCCCATTTACTATTTCACTGTGCATACAGACCCCAGACACTATTTTATTCAGCTGGTTAAGGTGCAGCAGGCAGAATAGCATTGGTTTTGCAGTGCACAGAGTACATACTTGTCCCCTCGTTGTGTTTGAGCTCCCAAAATCTATCAGGGAAGAGTTTATCTGTCCAGCAAGCCACAGACCTCTTGTGCCAGTGAGCTGGACTGTTTTCCAGGCAGTCACCCTACCCTGCCCTTGTCCTGAGGAGGGGACCCAGACCCCAAAGGGCAGCCCTGGGCAGAAAGGCACAGAAATCACCCGGCTGCTCAAGGGGGAAAAGCAGCTGATGGGTGGCAGAAAGGGCATAATGGAGGATTCAGAAATCAAAGCCCAGTCTGGGCATTTTGAGGGGGCAAAGAGAGCCTTCCTCTGGGCAGAGGCAGTTTTCTCCTTGGGCTGGAGACTCCCAGCACCCCAAGAAATCACATCATTCCTGTAACCCCAGCTCTCTGGGCCTGTCAAATATTAACACTTCAGCCGTGAAAAAAACCTACTTAGCCGACACGACGGCACCTTTGAGCCCTGAGAGGCAGGCACAGGGGCAGGGTCTCGCCGCGGGGATACCCCCGGCTGGGCTGCGGTGCCTGCTGGCGACTGGGCTGCTCCCCGGAAAGCCCAGCAGCTAGCCCGGGGCTTGTGAGTCCTGCGGGCACCAGCGGTAAGGGGAC
>NW_008605938.1:0-20600 GCF_000691845.1 Merops nubicus
GGAAAAGACGGGCAACCGTCGACCCCTGTCGCTCTTCTCCAGGGCGCCCGATTGTGCAGACCTGTCGTGCTCTCCTCCCATTTGTCCTGCTTTTCTTCCCAAAGGACTCCAGCTGTTTAGGCTGCAGGATGAGAGCAGCTTTCTCCAAAACTTGTGTAGTGCTTCTGTATCTTTTCAGAGATGAGGTGACCACAGCTGCCTGCTTTGTCCAGGATCTGAAGGAACCACTGATTTATGCAATGGCAAAATTACACTTCCTTGTCCAGCAAGACTGTTTCTTTAAAATGACAAACATTTCACATCGTTACACTTATCTAAATACTGAGGGAAAACCCAGGGTTTTGGGGTCTGCTTTGTGGGTTGTTTTTTCTCTCAAGTTAAAAAATTCTTATACTTACAGCTTAGAACCAAGTGTCTCCACATGGATATCACTGCAAGTGCTCGTGTGTTGTTTTCCCTGCAGGAACCCCGTTGTTGGCTCCGCCTGTGAAGGAAGGATGGCAGTGTAGCATTGCCCCCCAGGATGGAGGCAAGGGGCAGGGGCAGGCCCCACTGGCTGGGCCCCCTCCTGGCTCTCTGCCTGACCGCCCTCCCTGGCAGCATCGCCTGCCCCCGGCTCTGTGCCTGTTACCTCCCCACCGAGGTGCACTGCACCTTCCGGTACTTCACGGCCGTCCCGCCGCACATCCCTCCCAACGTGGAGCGCATCAACCTGGGGTATGTCTAGCACCAAGAGTTTGAATATTCTGACCACCTTTCAATGCTTTGTAAAGCAAGAGCTAAGAGTCCCCATATTTAGGACTAAAAAGTAGAATCGTAGAATCATTCGGTTTGGAAGAGACCTTTATCAAATCCCACCATTCTCCCAGTACTGCCAGGTCCCCACTGACCCATGTCCCTCAGCACCACATCTCCATGGCTTGGAAACCCCTCCAGGGACGGGGACTCCACCACTGCCCTGGGCAGTCTCTTCCAGGGCCTTACAATCCTTTTGGGGAAGAAATTGTTCCTCGTGCCCAACCTAAACTTCCCCTGGTGCAACTTGGGGCCATTCCTTCTTGTCCTATCAATGTCCCATGAGTAACTAAAGCAAGAAATAAATTTTAAGAGGTTAATACTCTTGACCAGGAGGAAGGTCACACCCCAGCACTCTTGGGTTCACCTCATTCTCCATGCATAGCAGAGGAGGCTGTCTTGTTCATGGACCTCTCTGGGTTGCTGCAGGGTTGTTAGTTAGGTTTTATATTTTTTGGAGTATTGTTTTCCCTCAACTGAAAGAGGCATTTACATGCCACCAGCCTCTGCGATTCTAGAAGCTCCTTGCTCTTCTGTATTCAAGCCTAAACCTGGCATTCTTGCCTACACATTTTGGCAGTTATTTTCCCTACCCACTGTGAACAGCCTTCAGAAAAGTGCCCTGGGAAAATTACCAAATTTTGTGCTAACGTGGAGGAACAACTTAAAATTTCATTTTAGCCACCAGAAGTGCCATCTCTTTATGCATTTCCAGAGTTTTCACTTTGTTTTGGTTTTGTTTGTACACTTGTGAAGTTGGGATGTCTGACTACACCCAGGTCTGGGGTGAAATCTTCCTTACAGCTACAACAGCTTGCTTAAACTGACGGAAACAGATTTTTCTGGCCTGGAGAAACTGGAGTTATTGATGCTGCACAGCAATGAGATAAACACAGTCCCTGATAAGGTGTTCAGTGATTTATGTTCATTACAGGTAAGAACCAAATGACTAATCTTAAATAGGAGATGGCCTAATTTTAATTTTTGTTATGACTTTTAAGCTATCTGCAGTGATACCAATAAACGGAAGCAGATCAGTGGTCTGTAGCATTATGGTTTCCCGTTTCTTATTGAATCCATGTGAAAGCCAAGGGCCTTCAGGATCCAGCATCCCATTTGGGAAGCATCCTTCCTTGCCAGGCAGGAATTCAGACGCTGGTTAAAGAGCACGATGAACATATTGGTAGATCTCTGTCAGTAGTATCTTAACGGGCAACTGCAGCTGAAACCCTCTGTCACACGGGAGAAAAAGGCTGCAGAGCTCCATATATTGCATCTGTGGTAAGAAATTGGTCTTTAGTTCATTTATAATTCTTTTTTTTTTTTTTTTTTTTTTTTTTTAAGGATTGTTTCCCATCTAGATTTCCCTCCAGTACAGTATAGAATCACAGGATGGTGTCGGTGGGAACGGACCTTTCAAGTCCAACCCGCCTGCAGGGAGCAGGGACATCTGCAACTAGAGCAGGTTGCTCAGAGCCCCGGCCACCCTCACCTGGAATGGTTCCAGGGATGAGGCAGTGACCACCTCTCTGGGAAACCTGTATAGTTCCATCCCTTTTTGACCTTCATTTATAAAAAAGGCTCCTACTGAACAGAAATGGAACATACTACATATAAATGTTTTAGTGCTCTAAAACCCCATAGAGTTCCTTGGTTTTGTAGTTTAATATTGATTTTTGGACTTTCAAAATGTAGTATTTGTTTGCCTGTTTTGTTCTTTAACTGAAATATTAGGGTTTTTTTTATAAAATATTACCTATATTTAGGTACATTGTAAAAATCAGTAACTGTACGGTGCCACACAGGGCTTCTAGAGCTATTTCAGTGTCTCACTGTGCCATGTAGGTATTTACATAGAAAGAAGTGACATACATGTTTATTTAGGAACCACCATTCCCAACTTACTTGATTTACAGGTAACACTCTCCAGTTAACCTTCCACCTAGAGCTGCTCTTCACTGCTATAGAGAAGAAACAATGTCGTAGCTGTGATGAACTAAGAACATGAGAGACCTTTCAGACTGAAAACACAATATTGGCTTAATTGATGAGTTTAGAGGCTTCAGGCATGGGAGAGAGAGGCAGAAACCAAAGAAGTGCTGGAGCAAACAGACTTTCAGGACTCACTAACCCCCATGCAGGGCAGTCCTGGGCTTGGCAGCTTCCTCCTCTAACTCCTTGCAACTGGCTTAATAAAACAAGCTTTATGAGTCCTTTAAGCTTTTCCACCCTTCACAGGCAAGATGGTAACACAATTATAGAGTTTTAATGGAATTACGTTTGGCAAATAAACTCACACGTTATTGTGATTTTGCACTTTTTTTGGTCATTAATTTTCAAAATACAGAATTTCTGACTGTAATGGTATAATTCTAACAGGAAAATTCTAACAATAAAAAGGGCACCATATTTAATGCCATATTTATTACCATATTGGGTACCATATTTAATACTTCAGCAACGTACCAGATTTGCTAATCTCATAGTTACCAGTTCGACTTTTAACCTGTCAGCAACAAATTGGCACCTGAGTGTTGAGGTGGGGCAAGTTCACATCTTGTATGGCACAGATCCTGAGGCTGGGTACACACTGTTGGTTGAACAGCCAACAAAAGAGACTGGTGCATGCATCTCAGCACCGTCTGGAACAAAAACCACTGCCACAGCTCATGGTCAGACTCTGCTTATCCTATTCATAAGTGCTTTAATTGGGATTTTTTGAATGAGAAATAAGCATTGCTTTATTTTATTTTCTCTTATCACTGTGCTTTGTAAAGATGACTGCAGAAGCATCACCCTGACAGACTGTTGGAATAAGAAAGTGTCCTTGTACTCCTCCAACTAACACTGCATTTAAAAATAATTCCTCCTATTAAGTTTTTTTGCAATCACTTGCTTTTCTGCTCTGGTGAAGTACATAACCATCAATCAGAATTTGTTAGGAATCTTACAATGATATAACAGGTGTTAATATTACACACTTGTTGCTTTTTCATCAACAGGTCTTAAAAATGAGCTATAACAAGGTCAGAGTACTTCAGCAGGATGTTTTTTATGGTCTAAAGAGCTTGGTACGTTTGCATATGGACCACAATAAAATTGAATTTGTAAATCCCAACGTTTTCTATGGACTCACATCACTGAGGCTGGTCCACTTGGAAGGAAATTTACTTCAGCAGCTTCACCCAGATACTTTTGTCACCTTGCACTATAACAAAATATTTAAAGTATCTTTCATGAAGCACATCTATTTGTCTGACAACAAGTTGACTTCACTGTCCCAAGAAACATTTTCCTACTTGTCTGAGCTGGAGAGCATTTACCTTCATGGAAACCCATGGTCCTGTGACTGCAGTCTGCAGTGGCTTGCAGAATGGACAGAGGAGAGGCCAGGTGAGCTGAAGGCTTTGTTTGTGATTTTTAATCAGGTTACAGCATCTTACTCTTCCTGATAAAGGCGTTTGTCCTTTGTTTGTTTATTTAGTCTCCCAGCAAAGGCTGGAAGACAGGATTTTTGTAGGTGCATGTAATCAGGATAAAATATTAATAGCATTCAGTTGCCCAGACTAAATTAATCTGGTGGTCTTAACCCATTCCCAAGTGCAGCTTTCCTTAATAGAACATTCTCCTTGGCCAGTTCAAAGCTTCTGTGCACCAGAAGAATCCACAGGGAATAAGGAATATGTATTTCTGCATAACTTGCAAGAGTGAAGCCCACATTGTACTTGGTTCTTCAAAAAAGAAATAAGGAAGGAGACCTGGAGACTTTCTCTGTTGCTGCCCTGTGTAGAGGTTGCCCGTGGTAGTGTAGTGTTACCCACAAACTCCTGGAGCCTGTGTCTGGGGACAGAGCTGTGGCTGTGTACCCCAACAGAGCCCTCATTGCATGGTGTAAAGCCACTGGGACAGAACTCCAGACTGAGCTGCCATGGCAATGATCCTTACTCAGCTTCATCAGAGAAAATGCAAAGGTCTTCTTAGGTTACTTCACGTTTTTTATAAACATTAAGATGAACTTTGTTAACTTTTTATTCAAGAGAACAGCTTGCTGGTAACTATACGACTTTTTTTAATACTAAGAACAGGATCACAAAAGCTTACTGCATTTTTCTTCCCTTCAGATGTTTTAAAGTGCAAAAAAGACAGAAGTTCCGGTGCTCAGCAATGCCCAGTTTGTGCTAGTCCCAGAAATCATAAGGGGAAAAGCTTAGTGGAGATTCCTTCTGCATCTTTAATCTGCTCTAAGCCAGCCATACATGACTCCCTGAAACTAAAAAACCTCACGCTGCCAGGTGATGGGGACTTCAGCTCCGTGTCTCCCAGGGACTTCATAGCTCCTATAGGATCCATAGTTTTGAACATGACTGACCAACCAGGACATCGAGGTGATTTGGTCTGCAACGTCCAAAAACCTAAAGAAATGTCTCCCATCTCCTTTGACAAAGATGGCAATGGCACAGTTCTCAAAACATCATTTTCAACATCTCTTGTGTGTGGCATTGATGATGAACGCATTCAGCAGCTATGGAGCATTCTGGCACTGTACAGTAATTCTCCCTTAAAACTGGAAAGGAACGTCTTAACAACTAACAAGTCTTTTATTAGCTACAAATACAAACAGATCTACCCTGAGAAGGATGAACTCTTCACCAATATAGAGAGCGAAGTGCGAGCCGAACCCTCGTGGTTGATGCAAAGCAAAGTGGCGTTACAGCTGGACCGGACAGCAACCACGCTCAACACGCTGCACATCCGCTACTCTGCAGATGCCCAGGTTATTTTGCCCAGTCCTGACAAAAACCAGGTGAGCAATAACTGGACCATCATCTCCAGAGACAACCAAACACGGACGGAGCACACTGTTTTAGTCGGGGGGACCGTAGAACTCGAGTGCCAAGCAGTCGGAGAACCAGCTCCTGCAGTGGAGTGGATCCTGGCCGATGGGAGCAAGGTCAGAGCTCCCTACCTCAGCGAGGACAGAAGAATCGCAGTAGTCAGAACTGGAACGCTCACCTTACGGACAGCTGACACTTTTGACACGGGACTTTACCACTGCATAGGCACAAATGACAACGATGCAGATACTCTCACGTTTAGAATTACCGTGGTTGACCCCCACGTGGAACACGACAGCATAAATGGAGCCCAGCTTTCTCCGCGTGTTGGTAGCACGCTGTACCTTCCCTGCACATCCACCGGGGCACCAGACGCTGCCATTAGCTGGGTGTTACCCCAGCACATGATTCTCCATCGCTCTGTAAGAAACAAACATATTTTTGACAATGGCACCTTGAGAATACAGGGGGTGACAGAGCGAGACAGTGGCTACTTCAGATGTGTTGCAGCCAACCACTACGGTGTTGATCTTTTGGTTTTTCAAGTGCTTGTTAGGCGGGATAAATCCACTCTAAAGGACAAGCACGCAGCTGCGGGAGGCTGGGAAGAGGGCGAGGGCTCTGGCGATGCAATGCTGGCCTCTGCTGCAACTCAGGAACAGCCTTTGGGGACTCCAGCTACCTTGAGAGCTCATCAGGGATCTGCTGCCTCTGCACCCAGGAATCGGGTCACACAGAGCGCACCCAGCAGGGATGGCCACGGGCTGGTGCCTTACAGGCACTACCAGGACAAAATGAGCAGGCGGTTTAGAGGCCGCAGGAGGCAATTTGTGTCCTCAGCCAGGAGAGTTGATCCCCAGCACTGGGCAGCCTTCTTGGAAAAATCAAGGAGGAACTCAATAGTGATAGAAAAACGAGGAGAAACTGCAACAAAGTCACCTGTTCAAGTCCATAAATTCTCAGAAGTACCTGGGGATGAGGGGGAAACATCTGGTGATCTCAGATCCCCAGAAGAATTCATGATACCACTAACAGAGACAGCCACCACGCCTGCTCCGGGGAGAGCAGTGGGAGGCATGAGAACTGCAGGGCCCGAGGTGCCCATGAGGAGCAACCCTGCCAGGAAAGCCTCCCTCCTGGTTACCGAGGCAGCACCTGCCCTACCCTCTCCTTTTTCACACTCTATGTCATGTGACAGCAGAAGGACACAAACATATCTAAAACCTACAACTACAGCCTCATGGGAAAGATCTGACTTAAGTGAAATATCAGCAAATGGTTTAAAACTAACAGCTGTATCAAATGGGGCAAGCAGAACATCTGCACTCTTCCCTGCTGGGCAAAGGTTGGTATATTCTGGGGAGAGTAACAACCACCATTTAAAATCTGTGTCAGTGACACCCTTGTCAGATGCTACAGACACCAGCAAACCTGTGACTTCCCAAAACACAGTGGAGAAGCTACGAGTGTTTACTGAGTCTATTGATAAGATTTCCACCAAAACAGGTCACCAGATACCTGTAGTGACAGTCAGTGAACCAAGTCCTGAATTTAGTCATGTTTATTTTGATAGTACTCAGAAACTAGTAACTCCTAAGCTGCTACTGGCCTCAACTGTCATTACTCATCAGGAAATTCAGAGTATTCAGGATGTCACAACTATTACACACCAGGCCCAGCAGCAATACGAAAGACGAAGGAAAGTTTCTGGTAGGAGACAAATTGTTAGACCAGGACATGTTCCAAGTATGAAAGAGCACAGATACAATTTTGGGAGACCAGGCTCTGTCAGAGGAAGCACAGATGTGGCTGCAGGTGTTCAACTGAATATGAAATATGTACCAAATTTACCAGCCTTAAGCAGCTCCATATACCCATTCAGCCCAGAAGCACCTCTGTCCTCCCCCTCTACCATGAATATGCTGTTGGGGCACCCAGCAGTTACTCATCAAAACACAGCATTCCTCAGGGAAGAGGAAAATGAACCTAGTGCAAGGCAAAAAGCTACTGCAATAGTCATGCCTTCCATCACAGAGGGCACCCGAGACACTCCTCAGTGGCAGCTGGAGCACAGTGCTCCATTTGAGACAAGTACCAATGGAGTCCAACCTTTTACCATCAGACTACCAACAGCAGCAATCCACACAGCTCACACTGCCACAGACATTACACATACCATAAGCACTAAGGCATCTTCTACCCTTGTATCAGCCTTACCCAGCATTGAGCCTAGAACCTCACCAAGAAGTTCCCAAACAGGAAAAATTACTTGGGAACATCCCTCTGGACATGGTGCAGAAAAACAGGTTCTGAAGAAGCTACCAAACCAACAGACAGATATGTTTCCATCAACAGAGGCATCAGCCACACTTTCTAAAAATATGACAGCATTATCTACGTCCAAAATGTCTCCTTTGTCCTTTACACCTGTTTCAACAGGTGGGAACCACAGCAGTGGTTTCTTGTCTTTAGATAAGCCCGCTCATTATGGTGATGGTAAGCCAAAACATCAACATCCTCCCCACGCAAAGGCGCGTTCTTCCTCCAGTCCTGCAACTAGTGCAACCAAAGAAACAGATGGGATGAGCTTGAAGCCAACAGCTACATCTATTGTTACTCCTCAAACTGACACCAAAGTCGTCAAAAGTAAAAACTTCAGAGCAGGAAGGAAGAGAGGCCAGAGGAGGAGGAGGCCCCCTAAAACATCCACTTCCCAAAGCGTGACTGCCAGCCACAGCCCTGCAGCAGGTCCCTCGGTGGCCGCAGCTGCGCCAGTCATCACAACGGTTACACCATCAACTGTGCCCAGAAGCGTTGTGCCTGCAGAACCTCCCCCTGCCTCAGCGACAGGAACGCCAGCACCGTGGGTCCGTGACACTCCCAAGGCACCGCAGCACGTGCCCGCAGCAGCCACGCAGACATCCGCGACCCCTGTCACGTGGAGGGACACACAGCTGGCCACGTCACCGCCCAGCAGTCGCGCTGCTCAGAGCCCCACCATCCCGATCCAGACCACACCAGGGCTGTCAGAGCCTTTCAGCACCACATGTGCACGACCTGCCGCAGTCTGCGCAACCTCTGGGTCAGAACCTGCTCACCAAATCACAACAGCAGGTGAAAAATCACACCTGAAAACGGAAGAGGGAGTGATCCAAGAAAACCACGCAGCACAGCACACGTTTCCAGCGAGAACCGAGCTGAGGACCAGACCTCCTTCCAGAGCCACAGCCACCACTCCTCCCAGCATTCCTCATCTGACCCTGCCACCAGCCCCAACAGCAGCTGTGCCACCGGCACATACTGCCAGAACCACCTCACCTTCATGGGAAATCAGATTCTGGCAGGAACCATCTGTGGAAATCACAGAGAGAGGCAACACGTTACCTGTCAATACCGTGACCACGCTGAAGTCACCACAGATCACAACCCCGTATGCTCTTCTGTGGGGAAGGGATAAGGGCAGTTCTGTCAACAGCTGGTCTGAAAAGAGACAAGATCAAGAAACTACAGCCCCCAGTCCTATAGGTTTGGACTCTTTAAGCAGAAATCATTTTGCAAAGCCCAGAATAACTGGAGGGAAATTAGCTGCTTTTACTGTCCTAGCTAATTCAGATGCTTTTATTCCTTGTGAAGCTACTGGTTACCCCCACCCAACAATACAGTGGACCAAGATATCATCAGGTAAGTTTGGTAAACCTCTCTAGAACTTACCTTCCCTTACAGGCCTGTGACCTGGCAGATGGTCCATGTGCCAAACTCAAGTACCACTTCATTTAGGAATACTGGGAACTATCAGTGCAAAGATGAACGTGGGAGCAGTGAAAAAGAAAGATATCCGAGCGCATTCACAGCGGTGTCTTACTAATTATGAAATGGTTCTTTAGGGAAACAAAAAAAATAATATGATCTGTATTTGACTATAATTCTGTTCTTATTGTGAGGAGATCTCAGTATTTGTGGTCTGTTACCTGCTATTTCAGAGCTGTGAGACGAGTGAGAACAAAAGTCCGTCTGTGGTAACAAACCAGCAAATCAAGTTACAGTGATGCCAGAATATTTTTGAACATGCAAAGCCTGTTCAACTATGGCAAAGTATTTTTGGATACACAAAGCCCCATCTTATTTTATCCAAACTTCGTCTCTACTGAGGACCAACTTCTGTTTTTACTTTAAAGCTTTGTCACTCTATATGCACAATGCCATTTTTTCCTCTCTTTCCTATCACTAGTGTCCTGGTTATCTGGGCAAAGTAGACCAGGATGGGGCAAGTGTTGCCAGGGAACAAGCAAAAAGGTGCAGAAGGGAGAGGTTCTGACGTGCTGTGCTGTTGTCCCCTTGCTTCCGCAGGGCGCGACGCTGCGGAAGGCCGAGGCGAGGGCCGGTGGCTGGTGTTTGCCAACGGCACACTCTCCATCGCCCGGGTGGGCCTGGAGGACCGCGGGCAATACCTGTGCACCGCGGCCAACGCGCACGGCGCGGCACAGCTCCTGGTCACCCTCTCGGTGGTGGCCTACCCGCCCCGCGTCACCGGTGCACGGTGGCAGCTCCGCACCGCTCACTCCGGAAAGCCGGTGGCACTCAAGTGCAAAGCTGAGGGCAGGCCCCCACCCGCCATCTCCTGGGTTCTCGCAAATAAAACGCACATCTCCCGCTCCTTGGCAGGGAAGAGCAAGGCTCACGTGGAACCGGACGGCACTTTAATTATCAAGGAAGTCACTGTTTATGACAGGGGCCTCTACACGTGCGTGGCTAAAAACCCAGCCGGCGCCGACACGCTGGAGGTAAGACTGCAGGTGATCGCGGCACCTCCCGCCATTCTGGAGGAGAAGAGACAACACGTTGAAGGAATGATGGGGGGAAATCTGGAACTCCCTTGCACGGTGAAAGGGAATCCTCAGCCCAGCGTCCACTGGGTCCTCTTTGACGGCACGGTGGTGAAACCTCTGCAGTTTGTAAAGGCAAAGGTGTTCCTGTTCTCCAACGGCACTCTCCACCTCAGCAACGTGGCCCCTTCTGACAGCGGGAATTACGAGTGCATAGCCACAAGCTCCACGGGCTCGGAAAGAAGGGTGGTGAGCCTCGTGGTGGAGCACAGGGATACGCTCCCAAAAATAGCTACTGCCTCTCAAGAAATGACTCGACTGAATTTTGGGGATAAGTTGCTTCTGAACTGCACCGCAACTGGGGAGCCCAAGCCCAGGATCATCTGGAGGTTACCCTCCAACGCAGTCGTTGACCAGTGGCACAGGTAGGAGTTATTTCTTTAACTACCTCTTTGAAACATAAAATGCTGTCTTCTCTGGTGCTTGTATAAGACACTGTCAGAGCACTGAAATAATACATCGTGAACTAAATTAACTTTTAAACATCTAACAGTGGTGAAATACCATGTGGTGACGGCTTGTTACTATATGCCTAATAACAGACCACATCAGTGCCATAACTGGGTGAGGACTTACCAAAATGGACGCAAGTCATATTTGAAGAAACTGATGTTAACCATACATGGACTGAATTTTGACCATTTTATTTTGCTGTGATTCAGGATGAATTCTTAATTTGTGCTAGAACATGTTTGCACTTTAATAAAAACTGAGATGAATAAAGGGGATTTGAGTATTTCTAGACAGTGGTAAGACTATTCCATACCAGACTTCTAAAAAATTAACAGAACTCAGTTTAATTGATGACAGCCACATATACAGTTATCACACTTTCACCACAAATCTGATACAAATTAGTGATCCCTTATCTGCTGAAACAAACTAATTTAGAACCTTGAAAACCACAGAATGTGGCTGTCTCTAGCACTTCATCTTAACAGCCAGATAGTTCAAAGTACTGGTGTTGGCAACAGATTTAAATCTGTGATAATCAAACGTTCAGATTTATCAAAGTGAAAGGTATAATATCAGGTACCAGCTGCCAGTGCAAAGCAGCTGCCTTTGCAGCAGTGGAGGCTGTAGATTACACACTACAAGGAGGAGGAAAAGCTGTTTACAAGAGATTTGTGAAGTAGGACTCGGGTGGAAAAGGCTTCTGTAGTCTCTGCCAAGTCTGTCTTTGAGGGTCTCCCACCCACAGTAACACTTCACCTTTGCTTTGGGAGAGACAGTCCCAGGTCAGGACGTTCAACATGAAGCCAGGCTGAGGAGGGAGACCCAGGTCTGTGCCCTGCTGCAGGAGAGGCAGCCAGAGAGTAACCACACAGTGCCAAGTGTTGTTGTGGACAACACACAGCAGCAATGCCAGCTGCTCTGTCTGCAAGGCATACAAGGAAGAGGAGCAGAGGCTGGTGGGATGAGGGACAGTTCAACAGGCTCATTTGCTCACAGAACATCTTCCAGCAAGGCAGAGGCAGCATCATGCAGTTTCGCGCACTGACATCAAGTCAGGGAGCACAGGCACATCCCCATAAAAGCGGCAGCTACATCAGGCTATAACCCACAGGCTCGGTGGGCAATGTGGGCACGGTGCCTTTGGAGAGAACCCCGCATTGCATAGTGCTGTTAACACTGTCAGGCACTCTCAGTGCTCAGTACTTGCCTCCAGCGTTTTGTTTCGTAATCCATTTCCTCTTTTTCCCCCCACAACAGGATGGGAAGTAGAATCCACGTGTACCCCAACGGATCCTTGGTTATTGAGGCAGTTACTGAGAAGGATGCAGGTGACTATTTGTGTGTTGCAAGAAACAAAATTGGAGATGATCTGCTACTGATGAAAGTCAGCATCACAATGAAACCAGCCAAGATCGATCAGAAACAGTATTTCAAGAAACTGGTGCCATATGGAAAAGATTTCCAAGTAGACTGCAAGGCCTCTGGGTCACCCACACCAGAAATCTCCTGGAGTTTGCCAGACGGGACGGTGATCAATAACGCGATGCTGGCAGATGATAGCGGACGCAGGTCTCGCAGATATGTCCTCTTTGACAATGGAACTCTGTATCTCAACCAAGCTGGAGTAACGGAAGGGGGAGATTATACCTGCTATGCTCAGAACACCCTGGGAAGAGATGAAATGAAGATACGCATCATGGTCGTCATGTCAGCTCCTCAGATAAAGCACAATTACAAGACATACATTAAAGTGAAAGCTGGAGATAAGGCATTACTGGACTGTGAAGCTGTTGGAGAGCCCACGCCAAAAATATTCTGGTTGCTACCTTCCAGTGACATGATCTCCTCATCAACAGCCAGACACTTCCTGCACGTCAATGGTTCTCTGTCAGTCAGTCAAGTGAAGCTGTTGGATGCTGGGGAGTATATGTGTGTCGCTCGTAATCCTGGAGGGGATGATACGAAATTGTATAAACTGGATGTTGTGGCTAAACCACCTGTCATCAACGGTTTAGATGTGAACAAAACAATCATGAAAGTGACGGCAGTGAGGCATTCCAAGAAACAGATTGACTGTAGGGCAGAAGGAACACCTCCCCCTCAGATTATGTGGATCATGCCCGATAATATTTTCCTAACAGCTCCATATTATGGAAGCAGGATTGTAGTACACAAAAATGGGACCCTTGAGATTCGGAACATAAGGCCTTCAGACACAGCAGATTTTATCTGTGTGGCTCGTAACGATGGGGGAGAGAGTATGCTGGTGGTGCAGCTGGAGGTATCAGAAATGCTAAGGCGTCCAATGTTTAAAAATCCGTTCAATGAAAAAATAATAGCAAAACCTGGGAAAACTACCACATTGAATTGTTCTGTGGATGGAAACCCTCCACCTGACGTAAGCTGGATGTTGCCTAATGGCACATGGTTTTCCAGCAGCATCAAGACGCCCGAGTTCCTCACGGGAAGCAACGGCACCCTTACCATCCATAGTCCCGACGGAGACAAAGCAGGAAAGTACCGCTGTGCTGCCAGGAACCAAGTTGGCTACATAGAGAAGCTGATCATCGTGGAGCTTGGCCAGAAGCCCAGTATTCTCTCTCGCCCAGCAGGGCCAGTCAGGGGCTTTAGTGGGGAGTCGCTGTCGCTTCACTGCCTGTCTGACGGGAGTCCCAGACCAAACACCGCGTGGACTCTGCCCAGTGGGCAGGTGCTGGACCGACCGCAGATCAACCGCAGACACATTCTGCTGGAAAATGGCACGCTGGTCGTACGAGAGGCCACTGCTCACGACCGAGGGGATTACGTGTGTACGGCCCGCAACGATGTGGGAGACTCCTCCATGAGGATTCCAGTCATCATCGTGGCCTATCCCCCGAGGATTGCCAACAGGCCACCGCAGACCGTACGCACCGTGCCTGGCGCAGCGGTCCGACTCCACTGCACGGCGCTGGGAGTGCCCAGGCCGGAGGTCACCTGGGAGCTGCCCGACCACTCCGTGCTCTCTGCAGGCCACCAAGGCCGAGCCGCTGGGAGCCAATGGCTCCACCCCTCAGGGACGTTACTCATCCAGAATCCCCAGCCCACAGATTCTGGCGCGTACAAGTGCACAGCGAGGAACCACCTCGGCAGTGATTTCACAGTAACATACATTCACGTCATCTGAAATGAGAAGCAGAGCATGAATGACTGCTGACAAAGTCTACAGATGGACTGAGGTCACACCTGGAGCAGGTTTAATCCAAGGCAGCCATAGGCACATAAGTGCCCAAATACATTTACAGTATTCAATCTGCAATGATCATGCAAAAACAGAGAGGAAGGGCTTGGGGAAAATCAGATCTAGCATTATTACCTGGCAGGGATTCTTTCCATGGTGAAATAGGCTTAAATTAAAACAAACTGCCAGCAAACTGAATATCAAATAAGATTACTTTCTGGAAACGTACCTACAGACCTTCAGTGAGGACAGGCTTTTTCATATTAGTTAAATGTCCACCTTGTATGGCTATCATGAGCATGCATCACATAAAGCAAGAGTATCAGAGAACCCAAAGAGCAGATTTTATTGTGATGCAGATTACCTTCTTAATGTGTTTGAATATTTAGTATGTTTTTAAAATAAATATTCAATGGTGAAACAAGCAGTGAAGTATTTTTTATAACGCAGCTCTCTTCCACAGTCTTTTTGGCAGAACTTCGGGATGACATAGACAGAACAATCATTCTCACTTTCAAATGAGAGCATAAGCTCTGTTTAGAAAATCTCCACAGACCACTTACAGACTCTCTAGCTGGGTATGATTTTCTGTTGTCACAAAACCATTTTTTAAAGGTTCCTCACTAGAGAACAACTCCATCAGTTTGCATATAAATCCAGAATTCCGATTTCTCAATTCAGTAGGTAAGTTAAGAAGCAAAACTTCTGTAAATGAGGGAAAAAATGCCTTCACAACGGTCAGAAATGGTCATCTGCACATTTTACACCAATGAATCATGGATTAGACTGGTCAAATGCCCCTTTAAAAGGTTAAGTGTTGATGGAGTAGTAGCCACAAAACAGCTGGATTACATGAGCCTCATTAGTTAGCAGCTTTAGCTGCTACAGGAACAGTAAATCTCCTTAAAAAAAACTGCACAGAAATAATTTTTACATGAGTAAGACCTACCTGACTGTTGTAGAAGCCAATCAAAATGTACATTTCTGTAGATTTCCAAGTAGTGGGAATTACTTCGTTGGCTGGCTGCACAGCCTCCCTGGCTCTGGTGCTTGCACGGTGCTGGCTTCTCCCCTCCCCACAGAACACCCGACCTCGATACCACCTAGAAACCCTTTTCAGTTAAGCAAATTGAGTTAATACAAAAGAAGGAAAAGTATTCATATGTATACTCCAGGGGCACTGTAGCTTCCACTTTCGAAATGAATATATATATTTTAAAATATCATATTGACTAACTCCTGAACTACATAAAATAGTAATAAATTTATTCTGGTTTTTTTCCAACTCTAATATGAGCAAAATTATAATATATTTGTACAGGTCTGAATAGTAACGATTTGTGGTGATTTTGATTTATAATTTGTTTGTGGCTGTGCACTCTGCTGATAACATGTAGTGCCTCATACCACTTAAACTCACCCCGCGGCCCCAACTCACATCTGGAATTGGAAGCAATTCCTGTGCAACATCAGCAGCACACACAGGTAACAGGAATAACTCACAAGAGTAACCTCAAGTAAAAGGTAAACCTGCTCTGCTGTCCAGTCGTTGTTACGGTGTCGTGCTCTCCTTCAGAACTGATTACCTGGGAGCCTTATGTTAAAAACATCAACTATGAAATGGTGCTGTTTCTAGTAGGTTTATTAATGTTACATTGTGGCTTTTGATATAAACTTTAAGAAGTTCTAATACAAGCAATATACCCACTTCAGCACCTTCTTACCACAATAAGAGCAATAGAAAATTAGTACTTTAAACAAAGTACTTTATAAAGTGCATATGAAAATTACAGTCAAATAAACACAATTTAAATTGATGCTTGTTATACCGACAAAGAAAGAGGTGAACATTTCAATGAACAAATTAATTTTTATGCCAAAATCAGCAGTGCCTTTCAGTTCAGTAGTTTGGTCCAGTGCAGTTCTTTTAAAAAAAAAAAAAGACCAAAACAAACAAACAAAATAAAATTAAAAAAAAAAAAAAACAAACAAAACCAAACAACAACAAAACAAATAAGAAAGAAGTAAAAAAAAAAAAAGTGTTTCCACAAATAAATAAATCCAGCGTTCTTTGTCCTCTTTAAAATCAACAGGACCTAAAAAAAGCACCAAATTCATAAAATCTGCAACAACGTTCTTCAAATAGGCCCACACATCCGCACATTTAAATCTAGTGAAACGCAAACCCCAAAAAAAATTCCCAAACCCAAAATCCCACCTTGTTACATAGTCACATCAACTGCAGCCCAAAAAACAATTTTTGAAATGATAGGAAAAACTAAAGTCTGCTTTCTAGCATTAACTAGTGCATTGGGTTTTGAATGTCCTGTTCTTCAGTGCAAACGTGATGAGATGCCTCCCCCGGCCCCTGCTCTAGAAGTGTGACAGGTGCCCGTACTGGCTCACTCCTTGCTGTGGCTGGTTACCTGGTGGGGAGAGCAAAGGGAGCGTTGGTGTCCTCCGTGGGAAGACAGAAATTCACCTGCGTTTCACGTGGCGGTACCGAACAACTGCCTGTACCTTCCCCTAGGCACCTAACATGCACCAGAGGTGCTCCTTTCCTCGGGGATTCTAGAGAAGAGGGGGGAAAACATGCAGCCACGGGTGCTGGGCCACCAGCCCTGGCCCTGTCGGTGGTGCCTTGGTCTTGTCTGGGGACCAAAAGACGTGGTAGCGTGGGCTGCGCTAGCACCAGGGTTTTGGAATCACATCACTACTGGGATGGGTCGCCTGCTGCCAAGTAGGTAAATTGCCCATGTGTATCTACAGCAGCACTGAAATAAGCAGAACACCCCCAGAAGGCCAATTCTGTACTCAGCATAGATATCTCTGTATGCTTGTGCACACACTTACTAGAGAGCTGCTTCTGGAGCTGCCGGACCAGCGCCGCGGTCTGCTGCTGCTGCTGTGTCTGTTGTAAGCCTTGCCTTGGGAACTGCCACAGAAGGATAAAGATGAAAGAAACAGGCACAGCACAAGTGCCACGGCAGGTGACAGCAGGAGCGTTCGGCTGGTGCTGTCCCATCAGCTGCTGAAGAGCTTGTGGAGAAGGACAGCAGAAGGCTGGCATGACACCATGGCTCTTAGCAGCACAGTATGAGCATGTGGACCACACTCAGAACTTAGAGAACATTTGTTCTCTTCATTCCCTGAAATCTTACAGGGATATACAGGAAACAATCATTTCTAGTCATGTTGCAGGGGTCACATGTGTCCAGCCAGACACAAGGGACAGAGCCAGCTTGTCTTTCCCCTGCAGAGGCTGGGATTCATCTTAAGAGTCACTCTAAGCAGCTTTACTGTCTGTGTTCTTCAAAGACAAGACAAATCAAAACTGCAAATCTAAACTTACAGTCTTTTTAGTGTTTTTAAATACTTGCATGTAGTTGAAGCACAATAGTCAAGAGAAGCTTCTAGGAAAATACTTTCCCCAGGGCAGTGGCACTTCAGATAAAGCAAAGGGTGAGCACTAAAGCCCAGGTTGTTGTTCACTGTGCAGGGCTGGAGGTGCACACTCAGTTCTTGGCTCCAGGAGAATGGGAGGTTGACCAGTGCCCAGTCAACTGGCCCAGCTCCTCCACGGAGCAAAATAATCATCATTCTGATGCCCACCCAGAGGGATCGAGACAAGGCCCTTCCAGCCCAAAGCAATAAGCACCATGAGATTAGACAAAGTTTCCAGAGAAATCTGCTGATAATGAATTAAATCATGGCTTCTATCTCTCTGGAAGTATCCCTGGTGTAAATGCACTGACTTTCACAGATTTGCACCCTACTTACACTCACGGCAAAGCAGGATTTAGTCTTTAATTGGCCCATCTGACAGCAGGTGCTATTCCCTGGCTAGCTGACCCAGGAAGCATGTTTTTCAAGCAAGGATGGGTAGGAAAACAAGCATCGCTTTGCCTTCTACACTTCTGGCTGTCGTTCAGAAAAAAGTCTGTATCACCAACTCCTACTGGCCCTCTGGCACTGTCATAGCTCCAAGCACACCACGGTGCCAGGGCACAACAGGGATGGGCACCGCTGTGGGCAGAGCTCACCCCTACCAAAGCAAAACCTCCATGTGCCAGCCACCCCTGCTGTTGAGGGCGCAGCTCCCTCACCCTTGCCTGCTCCCAGGAGGGAATCCTGATGAATGAGGGACTGCTGTGCTCCCGAGCACAAGCAAAACTGAGCCCTCACTGTTCACAGTCTCTCCTATCCTCAGGGACTCTGAGCTCTCTAGATCCATTTCCCACGTCCCAGAATTTTCCTTCTTGTTAGATTTGCTGCAAATGCACGTGTTTCTAATTCAGCGATGTTTTTGT
The DNA here is from genome assembly GCF_000691845.1 of Merops nubicus. NCBI lineage: Eukaryota > Metazoa > Chordata > Aves > Coraciiformes > Meropidae > Merops > Merops nubicus. The sequence goes on from NW_008605938.1 coordinate 18,500, forward strand.
GCTTCTGCACAGGGATATGCAATACACCCAACCCCCCTGAAAACCTGATGTGCTGAATAAAAACTGAGTTATTCAACACTCTAATAACATCCTGTGGGCTACAGAAAATGCCCAGGCTTTGTTTCAGTGAAACCTCTTGCTTATTGAGGGGAGTTTCAGTGATTTACAAGACTTCAGCATCTTTTCCCTTTCTGAAACCAAATCCTTTACCTAAAACACATTGTGCAATCCTCTGACTAACAGGCCTCAGTGAGTGCTGAGGTTAGTCAGGCATATCAACCACCCCAGGGCTTCTTGGGGACATGAAACAAGCTCACAGAAAGCCTTCTGCTGCTGGAGGAGGAGCCTGCAGCAGGCAGGTGCTCTGCCTCTGGGACAGTCTCTCACATGCAGTTTGTTCAAGATATAAACACTCAGTAAGAAAAAAATCAAAAACAGATGAAAATTATCTTTCAATAGCTATCAGATAAATATCCTTCATTTATCCTTACTCTTGCACTTACAAGCTGCCTCGGAGTTTCTCCAGCAGATAGCTTTCAGATGCGGAAGCTAGCAATTGCAGCATTACTGTATTTTTCTCTTTTTTCTATAGCAAACTTTTTCTAGTTATCCTCCCCTACCTCAAATACACCTCCCTCACACAACCCCAGCACACGCGTCCATCGCCTCAGCTTACCAACGGCTGCTGTGGTTGCACGGGCTGGAGACCAAGCGCCGGCTGCTGCCCCGGCTGCTGCTGCAACTGGAAGCAGACAGGCACTGAAACACCGGCAACGGGACCGCACACAGCCTCGGGAGCACGGCCTCTCAGGACTGTCCCTAGCTCTTGTGTATTTAGCTGATAAACTGATATTTAGCCCCAAAGTAAAAATACATAACCAAATCAGAACATAAGAAACAGGCCAGACAAGCAGCAAGCCCTTTGGTTTAATTCCAGTACACGCTCCAAGGCCAGGCAGGGGAGAGTACCACTACTGCCTCTCTCAGCACACTCAGGCTGGCCAGTCTCAAATCCACCAGCCCCAGAGCCATTCTACTGTCCTCAACAACAGCAGTGCTGAATTTTCCACGTACATATAGAGCTCTCCTTCAGAAATCCCAAATGTAAGCAATGAATCCCTACACTCGAGTGAAAGCAGTCCAGGTTTACAGGCAGGCTTTGCTGCCTTAGCCCATTGAGCATGTTCCGCCAGCACCCCGTGCAGGGATGCTGGCAATCCCTGACTGAGACGTCCCCCATGATGTCCCCAGCCTCTGGCGTGGCTGTGTCCCTCACCTGGAAGAGCCTCTGCTCTTGCATCTGCTGCTGTCTCTGTCTCACGGGCTCCAGTGGCAGCTGAATCGAGCTCAGTGCTGGGTGAGGACCTGCTGTCGATGCACCGTCCAGTGCCCCCCCAGCCAGGGAATTCGGCTGCAAAGGCTGATGGCTCAGCCTGGTTGGGGGAAAAAAAATAAAATATCACATTTCACTTCCTCAACAGACAGAGAACAAGTTAGATAGGAGAACTCAACTGTAAGCTGCCAGTAGGCTTCCACAGATTTAAAAGCTGCTATGTTTTATGGCAAGAATATATTTCCAGATACAAATGTTTGAGAAACATTCCTTCATAGAAGCCATAGCATAGTACTGCCCAGTAACTGGTGTAGGTAATAGGAGGTTCCTCTGAACAAGACCAGATCCAAGCACTCAACTCTTGCTTTATTAGGAAGAGTGATGAGTTTCTACTTGTCAAGAAAGAATTCCACATAAGCACTAAAATGTTCTCCAGACCAAAACATCTCATCGTTACATTACCACAAGTTTAAAACTGATTATAAAGATCTGATGAAGAAATATGATTATATATATATCAGATTTGTGTACATAGTGAAACAGGATCCAAAAGTTGCCTTCAAATGAACTGTTATGTTCTACAAACACACAAGACAACTAGGCTACAACATGTGCCAAGACCAACTTAAAATAAAATTAAATTAGGGAAAAAACATGGAAAAATTGGAGAGAAAGGCATATTTTGCTTCTCATTAAGCCCAGCATTAACCTAATTTTTCTTAATACACTTTCTCTGGAATACAGCTGTGAAGCTGGGAGGAGCCGGGG
>NW_008605939.1:0-3636 GCF_000691845.1 Merops nubicus
GCAGCGGCTGTGCCGCGCAGCGACCCGGGGGCAGCACGGTGATGTATGAGCACTCTGCTCATTTTCACCAGGCAGCAGTGGAACACTAACTTGTTTCCATGGCAACCCTGAAAAAGAATTACAGCTTTAAAATTGACTGAATGGTAGCCCCATGAAAAAGTAAAGGGCAGACCGTATCTTTCTAAAATATAATTTAGTACTAAGTCACCTGAACAGTATTAGCTAAAAGGATTTCGGCACTAGACTTGGGAAGTGACCCATCTGGGATACGGAGTGTTAGGTTTTTCTAATGGTGTGCTTTAGATCTGAAGGGCCTGGCGGACACACCGCAGCGTGCGGCATAAAAGGAGAGGAGAAAACCTTTCTGCCTGAAGTCTCTTATCAGAAAAACAAGAAATTATTGAGGTGAAGGGGAGGGGAATAGCCTGGTAGATGACTGGCACTTTTGTGAAGAAACATTAACACGCGTTTTGAGGGCCTAGTACAAAAATACATGGGGAAGGGAAGAGAAATGTGGTGGAAATTAAACAGTCCTGGGGGTAAAGGGAAGCTTCTGTATTTAGACTGGAAACACAGCCAGTTGGACTGGGAGGCCAGTATCTGCCTCTAGCATGGTGCATTATCCTGCACTCGGAAGGCTACTCAAATCTAGTCCTGATGTCCCTGAACACTTCAAAAAGTTGTGGTTTTATTTTTTTTTCAGGGAAAAACCCCATGAACTTCAGCAAGAGTTGAGAAAATTGCCAAGGATTTGGTCTTCTACATGAGATCTGAGGGCTGGGGAGAAGGGAAGGGAACAATAATTTGTACACACATGCTGACACCTTTTACATGACGATAGTTAAAAGAAAAAATCAGATTTATTGTAGAAGACAAATTTGGGAAAGCAGAAGTCTAAATTTATTGGCAGAGAGTTTCCTTTGCAAACAAGAAAAAAAATCCAGATACCAGCCAAGTCCCATGTACATTAGTTAAAGACTTAGTGCTGACCCAGCATTTGGCAAGCGTGGCTGTATCAGTTCAGAGAGGCAGAGCTGGAGCTGTTGTAAACTGACAACAGACAACCACACAGTCCAGAATTTGGTCAGGCCAATATCATTGCATATTACAGAAATGAGTAGTTACCAGGAAATGTGGCCAATGCACTACTGGGGACAGTGTAGTACCATGAAAATAGACTTCCACTCAGGAGTAGGGCCCCAGCCAGCTCCCCCCAGTCAAACCTTACCGTGTGAGTTGTGCAGAGATCCTGGTGCCACTGCTCTTTTCCAATGGTTTACAAAAAGCAGCTGCCTGTAAAACCACATTGAAAAGTATTGTTCAAAAAATAAGTACAAGCATTGACCTCAGTTTCTAGAAGTAGCCACAAGAAGGATTATTTCTGTGTTTGGGTAAACAAGGGCTTCAATCTGTAGCCTTTTTTTTTCCCCCCCAGCAGAACCCTGCACAGATCCTGTTTTCACAAAAACCTTGCTCCTGAGTCTGAGCAAAACAGGTGTCTGGTTCTCAAGGATGATCAACATCATTAATCCCTTAGGCTGGGAGTCTCAAAAGAATCTCAAAAGAAAACCTCAGTGAAAGAAAAAAGCCCTGTCAGGCACCCTGGCCAGCCCTGCCTGCGGGCCCAGCGCTGGCACCCGGCACCGGAGGAGCCCAGGGCTGGCCCCTGTTACAGACTCCCTCTGCCCTCTTCTGGGAACGCTCACTTAAAACATCACATTAAGGCATAGGTAGAAACAAATCACAAGTGTGCTTAATAACGTATAAAATAGCTTAGTAAAATTGTCATGAAAATTTAAAAGCTTGGGCAAAAACCCTACACCTCTGCCATTTATACTGATGACAATGATAATGAAAAAAATAATGATGTTTTAACTCACCCATCAAAAAAATTTATTCACCCTGAGAGAGCAGAACTGTGCAAAGCTGGTGGAAAGGTATACTTACCTTGAATTTATAAACTGCTTCTCGATAAGGAAATACAGGATGAGGAGTTGCCTCGTTTACATTCACTCAGTCACCCTTAGCCCTTTTTTTAGCCAAGTGGATGCAAATTCTTTGGAGTCATTAGAGCTTATAAGAGAGCAGCCCTTAAGCTGAGCCTGGATCCACTGTCCATATACACCCAGCCATCCACCTGGGGCAGTGCTGGCTCCTGGTGAGGCCTGGGCACTGCTGGGCACCACCACGGCAGCCCTCGGGCCACCAGCTGCTGCCCCTCCACTCCTCAAAGTGTGGGGCAGGGAGGAAAGACCCTTTTTCTTGTGGTCGTGGTACAACTTGTCTTACCTAGGACTGCTTAACAGTCTTTCTACTTAATAAATGCTGAATAATTTTTCCTTACTTACATGGCAGATGAAAAAAATAGAAATTACATTATAATTATTAAACTGAGAAGGCAATTCCAATGCATCTGGTTTTTGCTGGTTGATGTCCAGAGAAATGTCATATGCTGAACTGGAACTTTTCCATCAATGAGGTCAAAATCAAAGTGGAGGGAATAAAAATAAAAAGATTGTTTACTCTTGAAACCACGTGCTGAAAGAACCTGAGAAAACAAAAGGCAGCAGGGGAATCGAGCAGTAAGGTTTATGCCAAGGAGATAACACAACTTCACAAGGTAGATACTGCTGTTTAGGGACTGTTGTATTACAGGAGAGGTCTGAGCTGGCGACTTGGCTGGACATGGCAGAGTAGAAGGGATACTTAGAGCAGGACACAGAGAAGCAAGCATGGCTTCTTAAAGATCAGTCTGAAGAGGCCACCTCCCTTTTGTAGGGCAAAGCACAAGGCCTTGGCCACCAGAGCATACAAGTGGGCATTTGGCTTTAGATTTACTGAAGACAGTAGCATAACAAGGGAAAAAGGAGAGGGCACCCTGAGCTGTGGCTGGCATTGCTTTGTGGACAGTCATAGCTTAGGGCAATGGTGGTACAAGTAAGGATGTTTGGGAAGGCTGCTGTGCTACAAGACATTCCTCTGAGTGCTTGTGCCAACTCCTCCCTAGCCCTAGATAAAGGGAAGTGAAGCAGGACTTCCCTGACCCTGTCTGGCATCAGCCCCCTGACCTCACCAGGGTATTGTGAGCTATGCTGTGATGTGCACAGAGGCACACAGGTAGCATTTAGCCACATCAGGGCTAAACTGCAGCTTTTTCCTCCTGGGGACAGCGGCATGGCCAACTGAAGCAGTTTGCCACTGCACAGAAAGGGAAACCCACCAGCAAATTGCTCCTTGCAGCGCCCAGCAGCAGACCTTGTAAATGACTATGATTGAATCTATTCTAAATTAATTTGGAAGTGTGTGGGATTTTCAGACAGAAGAACTGATCACAGAGCAGTTAATTGGGCCTGCCCTCTTAGCCCCATGCCCTGTCAGCCCAGCTAAGCAGCTGTCCCAGCAAAAGGAGAGGGGAAGTAGTGGAGGCAAGCAAAAAGCCTGTCAAGAATTTAAATGAAATAAAATAGCCAAACTCTCTGCTGCATTGGCTTGGCCGGGGTTAGGTCTGCAGAGCCCAAACCAAGGGCCCTAACAGCTACAGGCACAAGGCTCCCGACCGTCCTGCTCCCAGCCCCCCGGGAGCTGCCTGTGCTCCTGCCGGCCCCAGGGCTTGGGGGCACCTCACCTGCCACCAGC
>NW_008605939.1:3667-4326 GCF_000691845.1 Merops nubicus
CTGCCAGAAGTGAGAGCCCAATGGGGCTAACGTCGGGTGCGAGGCACCTCCTGGCCACTCACGCAGCGCAGAGCTGGGAGAGAGGCCCCTAATTACAAGTAATTAGTACACATCCCAAATAAGCGCTGAGGCAGCACGGCAGGAAGGCATCAGGCATTTGGGGACGTTGAGTGTCAAAAAGATGGGAGCAAAGGGCCCCTGCAGAGGCTGGGGGGGAAGCTCTGCACAACCCACCAGGTGCTGCGGTGCTTTATGAGAAGGCTCCTGGTCACAGCTGGCTCAGAGGAGCCTTTGAAACAGATTCTGGATGACAAAGCAGGAATCCAAGGTAAATTTTTGGACCTGATGAGTGACAAAGAGCTCATGTCTTTACATACCAGCTGAGCACATTTAGGAGAGAGTCACCAGGGGGCAATAAGCACGATTCCACATTATGTCACTTTTAAGAGTAAAACTTCATAATCCTTGGCACCTTCTGCATGCTAAAGAGCAGGGCTTGAAAAGTTCCCATGCAGCGAAGCACCTCGTGTGTCCAGGAGCCCATGACTGCTCAGCTAGCCCGTCCCTCGGCCAGCTGCAGGGCCAGGCACTCCCCTGCTGTGCCAGGATGGGCAGGGCTGCGGCGGGTGGGACTGGGTCGCGGGGGGGGCCCCGCGCGC
>NW_008605939.1:4357-6365 GCF_000691845.1 Merops nubicus
AACCTGCCCCCCCAGGCCTGGCAGGGCTGCCGCCTCCCTCCAGCCTCCCTGTCTTGGGGGCCACCATAAATGCAGTGCCAATGAGCCACGCTTGCATGTGTCTCTACTACTGACTCCTTAGATGTGGTATGCACTGGAATTAAAATCAATTAAATATTCTAGAATTCTTAATTTTTAGGCAGCAGCTCATCCTGCACTAATTAGTGCAAATGAGAGGGTGGGTGGAGGGAGGGGGGAGATCAGAGTTTAAACACTACAGTGACAGATGCATTTTATAGCATTTAATGATTCATTCTGAGGCACAATCATCTTTTCAAACACTTACTACCAGCTAGTATTCAAGGCTTGTCTTTTTTTGAGGTTGTACTTACCACAGGTCAGATCCAAAAACTACTGAGGATGGTGCAAAGACTTAGATGCCTTTGATGTAGGATGTAGCTGATCTGTTAAGAGATAAATATAATTAATTTCCTTGTTGTATGGGTACACCTCTGCAAATACAGGGCTATGAAATGGTCTGGAAGGTAGACAAGATATCCGTTCAAACCCAGCTGTCTTCTGTAATCGTTGATGTGCCACTGGTTAAGCTTCTGCTTAAAATGAGAAGCAATTCATGGATTTGGTTACCCTGTCCACCCTGCGAGGTGTTCCAGCAGCCAGTGTGGCAGAGGGTACTAACATCCATCTTTTGTACACTAGGATGTTATTAAACTTCATATTGACTTTTCGGACATGAAGTCAGCTAAAATCCTTGAATTATTTTTTAAGATTTTAACCACAATACAGCAATCTAGTACATTTCTTATCCATGCTTCATGTGAGGTTCTTGTAGACACTAGCAAAACACTTTAAGGCAAAAACCCAAAACCCTATGGAATCCTCAGAATACAAATTCTCTGTAAAATCTATTGATCAAAGGGCAAGATCTATTTCAGAGCAGAAATCCAGATCTTCAGTCCAGTTATCTTCCTACTTTCTCTGCCTTCCCATCAGTCTGCAGGCGTTCTGCACATCATACTAAAAAATGGCCACGATCAAGCCCATTTATACAAATCACAGCATAGGTGATGTGATACCATAGCTTTGGGTATCTCCAACAATACTAGGGCTGTAGATCTGTGCACTTTAAAGAAACAGAAAGATAATTTGGCCAGCACTTCAGTGTAAGTGGCAGAAATTGCATTTCTTTCATTCCATTCTTTATTAATGGGCATTCTTAGATGGGATCAGACCCTGAATCCACTTAGTCCAGCTTGCCGTCTCCAAGGTTAGCAAGCAAGAGGTGAACAGAAAGTGAGAGCCAGAAGTCATGGGTATAATGTATCATCACATAACTCTTCTCATAATTTCCAATAAAAAGACAAACTTCAGCTCTAAAATGGCTGCAAACCATCAAAGCAAGTGTCCTCCCAATGTAGAAATTCCACATCCAGAGCCTGCCTTGTTTTCTGGGTGGCAGCTGGGCCAAAACAACCTTTGGCAAGTGCAAGGTGATGTAGGTAAGCTGGTCTTTCTTCCAATTTCATCTGCAGTGATAATTAATGCATATGACAAGCACCAGATGCTCTCTCTTTGCATCATCTTTGAATGATTTGCCACACAGAGGGTACATCCCTGCCTGAACACCTCGCCTACCACCGCGGTGAATATTTATACAGATTTGTCACCATGAGCTAGCATGATTTTGCAGTAATCATTAATCTGCTATCTAGTGCTTAATTGCTCTTATCTGCTGCTGCAGAGAAAAGGAGCAGTTCATTAGGCAGAAGCAGTTCACTGGCAACATCTCTCCTCTAACTCTGGCCTAGAGCCGAAGGGTGTTGGACCCCACTCCACCCCTTCCGTGGCTGGAGGGATCCACGGTCTGTGGATCACTTGTGCTGGAAGTCTGTGGGATTCCGGGGCTGCCTACGTGGTGCCCCCATGGCCGGGGCCGCAGGCTTTTGGGGCAGGCAGCAGGGCTAAGGGGGGTGCAGCACTGGCCATACGGCTCCCACCTCTGGGCGCG
>NW_008605940.1:0-4758 GCF_000691845.1 Merops nubicus
GTAGGCCGGCCCGTGCGCGCGGCACAGCGGCGGAGAAGCCTCCCGCCCACACAAGAGTTCGGTCTCCTCGCTGGAGTAGACGGTGGTGTCCATGTCGTCCGAGTGGTACCCCGACTGGTACCCGCTCGTCTGGTTGGAGGCTTCGGACATGACGGACTCATTACTCTTGCTGGGCACCAGCGTGCTGCACAAACCAAGCAGAAAGAGGACTGAGAGAGCTGTGGAGACCGTCTTCAGAAGGGCACATGGGCAACTCCTGCCGGCAGCTGCTTTCCATCATAGCAACAACCAAAGCAAAATGGTGCACTTAGCAAAACTGTCTTCGAGCCTTCTCAAACATGCATTTGATTATAAAGAGAGACCTTTCTATATGCCCTAACCTCACTAATGCATGGAAAAGATACTTGATTCTGCAACCACAAATGAAAGGGAGAGAAAACTTTGAGAGGCTTCACACATTCCAGCTGTGGTGCAATCCTAACTGAAGTACACCTATGCTTGCACTGAAATCGTCCTGGAAAAATTAATTCCTGAGAAGCGCTGAGAGACCATACGTGAGGTTTCAGCTCCATGTACACCGCGGTGCTTCCTGTGAGCTGTACAATGAAAGCCCTGTACAATGCTCTGAAAATATATGCAGGTACATCCTGAAAACTCAAGAGTCAACTTTAAAAAAAAGAAAGAAAAAAAAAAAGAGAAGAGCTCTTTGTCATTGCAGGCAGACACCCACAAATATGCTCAGTTGTGTGCACCAGCTCAGTTCCTTCAAGATGTGTTTGATGCTTTTTCAGCTGATAAATACAAGCCCTTCCTGCAGTCCAGCTGATGCTTCTAACAGCTGCATTACCTCTCTTCTCCTGGGACTAGATGTGGATGACCAGGCATACAGCGCACAATATTTGGGGTTTGAAAAATACAGTAAGAAAAGATTTTGTCTTCTAAAAAATTTTACAAACCAATTAGTCTTCTGACATACTGCAAGAAAAAAGTCATAGTCAAACCTACATGCAGTCTGAGCCTTACCTAAAGGGTGTTTTCCCTTGTTTATCGCTCTCTTCCAATGTCTTCAGTTCTTCAGATGCAAGAACCATCCCACTATCTGTCTGATTTTCCTGCAAAGGTGTTAGAAATGCATAAAATGGAAATGGATTAAAAAAAAACCCCACACACAAAACCCACCAACAGATGGGAAAAAACATACAAACAACAGACAAACTCACCTCCTGAACAACTTTTACAGTGGTTACCAATGGGACATCTTCAAATGTTTTCACACTCACAGGGCGGCTTTTTCTTTTGCTACCTTGTCGGTACTGACTGAAAAGAAAACAAAAAGAGGTTTGTGTCCACTATCCCCAACTTGGCTGCAAACAGCACAATGATATCAGAATCCTTTTATCCTTCTACAGAGAAGTTAATCCTTTTGTCTAAACATATTATGCAAACCTCAAAATATCCATCTCTTGAAGAGGACCAACAGCCTAGAAAGTGGTGAGTTTCTGACCTCCTGCTCCTGACAACGTTGATCTCTGAGCAAATTCTAAGAAACGGCTTTGAGAAAACAGCTCCTTTCCCCAGTTACACCAGAGGGCTTCACTTCCTGCAAGCTTTGCTTGGAAGTATAATAAACAGAGGAGCCTGGAGCAGAGACAAGTGTCTCTTCCTTTGGACTATGCTTCTAAGACCCCTGGCTGGACCTAGAACAACAACAGCAGACTCAGCAGACTGCTGCCCTTAAACTGTGAGGATCAGGACAGGGAGTGCCACATCTCTGTTGAAGGCTCTTCTCCAAAAGAAGCCCTCTGGTCAGGATGACATCCATAAAAAATATTAGACAAAAAAATAAAATTGACTTTCATGGAGGTACTAACACAGCAAAGAAAACAGCTACTCTCAGCTTTCTGTCAAAGTGGATACGGAATAAAATGGATGTTGTCCCAGTTAAACAGGACAAATTTATGTTCCTAACAGCTAATGAAGAAAAAGCCATGTAGTTAGAAGAGGAACTTGCATCCACTTGAAGCACAAAGCTGGAGGCAATTAAGAGCATCACGCATCCCATTTCTCAGCTTTGATTCTAGCTGTACTGAGTTCTACCTCCGACAGAAGTTTATTTAAACTCGTGGGGATTTTACAAGTTCCCTCTGTAGCCTGCTCATGTGGCTCAATCGCACTTTAGAATGTTTTTTTAATATTAAACCCAAGTCTTTGCTGCAAATAACATTTGTTTTCCTGAGGACACAGAATAATTTATTGGCATCCTCTTCCAAGCAACTTTTCATCTACAGAAAACTTTTACTATGTTCCTTCTCCATTTTCTCTTCCTGGACTTAACAAAACCAGTTCCTTCAAGATCTCTGCAGTGACCATGACCTCTGCTCCTATTACTCTGCAATAGTATCTAATCCACTTCCCACCCAACCCTGCCAGGACCAAAATCATCTAGTGGACAATCCAGTCCATTTACCAGTCTGGACAACTTGACCTTGAATGATGAGTTAATTCCACAACTCCCCTTCTTAGTCTGAAAGCTCCCTGTGTGTTTGCATTTAATGGTTCCCACAGGCACAGAACTGCATGGCCAGGACTACAGTTATGGGGGCGGTGAGAACTGGGAATCCCAGCTTAGTGATCTATTGAACAGCCTGCCAGGTATGGGAGTCCTGCCTCTGCTCAGCCCTGACAAGTGTCAGCCTACTCGGGCTACAACGAATGAGGTCCTCCTGGTTAAGCCAAGCTACTGTGCAAACACAACCAGAAATAGTGTGCTGGTAAAAAGAGGCCACACATGGAGTATGCCTCCTGCCTGGTGGCAGTGAGGGCTCAGCTGATGTCCTGACAGTGTTTCCTGACGTGTTTGCATTTTGTAATAGACTATCCTATTAAAAAAGGGCCAAAGATGCCCTACAGAAAATCAAAATCCATCTTCCCGGCTATCCACCACACCAATTGTTCTCCCTAAAAATGAAACTTAGATTGGTTTGACTTAATTTGTTCTTGACAAATCCATGCTGGTAATTTTAATTTACTTCATCTTCCTGTAGGCATTTACCATTATTTATCTTATCATTTAGTCGAGGATTGTTTCTAGGATCCAAGTTCACCTGATTTAAGGGTTACTCCTTTTCTGCTCTTTCTAAAAACAGGCATTATCTCTATACTTCCTTAAATTTTCTTTACCTCACCTAACTGTTCTTAAGGACAATCTTTCAAGGTTCAGGAACTGCATATCTTTTTCCTAAGCCAAATGCACCAGATGTCAGATGATCCTGCTCATTTTAATTTATCTCAGCAATCTAAATATTCTTCAATATTCTCTGTGTTTTGCCTGTGCTTGCTTTTCCTCCTTCAGCTTTGATTTAGAGATTGCATTTATCAGCCTCTCCTCATAGCTAGTACTTTTGTGAAGACTGAAAAAGACATTACTGAACAGATCAGTCTTTTCCACTCCGTGTATAGCAAGATCCATGCCTACAAGATCATTTTCAGCTACCAGAAGAGAAGAATAAAGCCCCTAAGCATGTCTTAAGCTCCCCACTTTGCCTCTTCTACCATGGTTTCCATAAATGCTTTCACAACCCTGTCACACTGTAAGACAAGAGGTTCACAGTCTCTTAAAAAGGTTGACTGAGAGATTTTACTTCAGTTCATAACAGGAAGCGGGGACTAGGAAAAGCCATAGAGGGAATTTTAGAAGTGGAAAATAAGTGTGATGGTTTCAGTTTTAAATCATGCTCTTTTTCTTTTAAATATTGATATTTTAGACTGCCCACTACTAAAACATTGGATTGAGAGTTCAGCTCTAGGACCATAAATTCAACCGAAGTGTGACATGCACTGTGACTACCTAGCCTTTCCCAGGACCACATTAAAAAGTCGTCCTGGAGTACCCAAAATCATTGGGAACTTAGTTTGTCTTTGGTAGATAAAATACAATCAGTGAGGGAGAGGGCTCCACTTTGTGGAAACCACGTGAAACATGACAACAGAATCCATCTCTGCTCTGAAGTTTGGATCCATCTCCTTCTATCCTTCCCCTCTTTCTGAGATTGCAGCAAGGAACCCAGGGCTCCCAGCATCTAAGTGGCTGAATTTGATCTTAAGCAGCACTGAATGAGAGAATACTTTTCTCTCCCTTATATCCCATGCTTGAGGTCCTCACAAGGTCCAACATAAGCTCTTCTCAACTGCATTAGTGCAAATTCCTTACCAGGGAATTCATCTCTGTCACAATACAGCATCAACCACTATTGGTCCATCATGCATGCCCCAGCAGCCCACCAGATGCAAGCAGAGGACAAAAACCAGGGACAACACTAATTATGTTGCATGCCCCTTGGCTATCAATTCATGACCCACTTACTAACATTTTGCTTCAGCAGAGGAAATGCCAGAGAGGTTATTAATGATAGATCTATTACCATTAATATTTTAGAGAGATGCAATACCAGAGTGTGAACACAACTGAATTGGATTGGTAAAACTTTGTATTCCCTCTGGTTCTTAAAAATGAAATAACAAAGACTTTTGTGGGTTTTTTTGAATGAAAAGTATTAAATCTGGAATGGATAGAAAAAAAAAACACTACCATTTTGCCTATAAAAACTCCACAGATTCCTTCTTATCCCTGAGGAGGAGGTTAAATATGGACCAGGCAGCTGAAGTCTCTTCCTTTCATTTTCCCTGCCCCCAGCATGAACAAAACCTGTCCAGAGGCCCCAGTAGGATGTCCACCATATAAAATACCTAATTCCTGCT
>NW_008605940.1:4789-10649 GCF_000691845.1 Merops nubicus
TAATGGAATTTAGGATCACAGACTTCCTCTTCCTCCCTACAGGAAGCAGGTGAAGTTGGGAGAGAGAGACCTGAATCCTCTTCCATATTCAGCGATACTGACAAAGGAAGGACAACGTAGTCTTTACCATCCTGTAAAATGCAGTGAAAAAATACATAAATTACATAGGCTACAGAAATACAGAGACAAAACCAGCTACAGACACATACGTGGAGAATGCATCAGCCCAACAGTGCTACCTTGGTTGTTTTATTAAACTATGAACATTATACCACCTTGGCAGGAGCAGCTACATTAAAAAGAAGGTAACTAAGAGCCACTGAAAGTACTTTTAGTTTTTAAAAAAAATAGATTTTTATATTACATACTGTAACATAACATACAAACTGAACTTTATATTGAAGTAAAATAAAGGTTTTTGAAATAAAAAATGTAGGTTTTTTTATTATTCTTTGAATCCACATGACACAAAGAACATGAACTTGAGAAAAAAAAACCAAACCCTAAACTAAAATTGAGACAGAATTATACTATAACATATTAATCAGAAATATGTATAAGAAGTAAATTTTAAAAAGAATTAAATTGAGACAGCAAAAAAAAGGACACTTTCTATCATTACTTTGGCATCTAATTTGATAAGAATAACAAGGATGCCATTTAAAAAAAAATACCCATTAATTTACATTTCTGTTCTAAAGAATAGGGAGAAAAAATGGATTATATATCCTTTGGTACTGCATAACTATTTATAGTCCCATAAGAAATCCTTCACTAGAATCTACCTTTATGTTTTTTTAACCCCTTTTCGGTTACAATATGACACATGCATAATTAACTATGGGTCATCAGACAGTAAATCATGTTTGTCTTTTATTGTCACAGTACACTACAGCTCATGACTGGAGGCTCTGCATCATTAACCATCCAGCCATAATAGGTTATGGGCAAATATACACAAAGTATGTTCTGAACATACAAGGAAACACCTTTTTTTTTTACTGTGAAGGTGACCAAGTACTGGCACAGGTTACCCAGAGAGGCTGTGGAGTCTCCATACTCGGAGGTATTCAAAAGCTGTCTCAACATGGTTGTGGGCAACTGGCTCTTGGTGGCCCTGCTTGAGCAGGGGTGTTGGCCCAGATGATCTCCAGAGGCCTCTTCCAACCTCAGCCAGTCTAAGAGTCTGTGATGCATAATATTCAAGCTGCTACCTAAAATTCAGTATGTAACTGAGATACATAATATCTCATTTCAGAGAAGTGAAGAAATGCTATTCTTTCTGAGTTTTAGCAAGCACATAAGACAGTGACAGTTTGGAAGGGCAGATGATTCCCATCATTACCAATAGGTCAGAAAGGGAGACATTGTCTAATAAAATGCATGGCCAAATCCAGCCTCCTTCATCCAGTATGCTCACATCTACTGCCCTGGCCTTGTCTGCTTCCATAGTACATGAAGACAGAGCCACAAGATGGAGAACCTGGGAGGGATGCTCATGCACCTCTCCTGGGTGCAGTGGGCTCTCTTATCACAATGACTGCACACAGGACAAGTATTAATATACTTATCTGCATAGACAGACCTGCTGACAAGCAGCAGCATAATGCCTCTATCCTCATTTTCCAGCAGAGTCATTAAAAGCATTGCAGCCCAGACCTTCACATACACCAAGATAACCATCTTTGGCCCAGTAAAATCAACAGGAGCTACCTGCCAAAATGCCTTCACAGTATGCAAAGAAATCATCAGCAGAGCAGGGAACTGAATCTGTGACAACAACTCACCAAAGAGACAGCTAAATAACCACAGGAGTGCTGTCATGGGAAGCCCTTGCTGGCAGGGCATGGCAGCTTTTGGTTAACACAATAGACCTCTGAGACCTCTTCCCCACCAAGTCATTCTTCTCCACAAGCTGCCTTGACTACTGGTCAGTAATGGGAGTGGTGGAAGAAGCCACTCCTCAAGGTTCCCCAACAGCCCCACTACTCAGCTACGAGATTTCACGGTGGCTGGCAGGACAGGAGGGATTCAGCTGGTGGTTTTAGCAAAAAGTCTTTTCACGTACCTGACGGACGTTGGCTTGCAGTAAATTCCCCAGGTGCTCCACCAGCTCTGAAAAAGTCGGCCTCTGCTTAGGATCTCCGTGCCAGCAATCCAGCATTGTTTGGTACCTAGAAGGACAAAGCCCATTAAACTATCAGCATAAAGAAAA
This sequence comes from Merops nubicus, assembly GCF_000691845.1. Lineage (NCBI taxonomy): Eukaryota > Metazoa > Chordata > Aves > Coraciiformes > Meropidae > Merops > Merops nubicus. The sequence continues at coordinate 7,005 of NW_008605940.1, forward strand.
CAACACCTATTGCTTGCTCCAGCATCTGCTGTTCTTGTGGGTAACTGGGCAGCTGGAAGAACAGTTTCTCACATTTCTGGTGTTGTATAGTCTGGTGCTCTCATTCTTGTCCCTTCTTTCAGTCTTCTGCAAAATTCCTCATCAATTTTCACTCCAGGGTACGGCGACGCACCTAAAATGAGAACAGTGGTAATTTTAATGCATTCAACTCTTAAATTCTGAGATTAATTTTCAAGCAAATAATTTGCTATGGCCTGAGTTAATAAGGTAATTCAGTATATTTGGATGTGCAAACAATTTATATTTATGATGGAAACAGCAACTGATTGAGTAAATGAGGCACATCATCACATAACTGAAATTGTATGAAGAAGCATTTCATGTCCGTGATCTTACATTTGCATTCTCAGGGAAATTTGAATATTTTATTTTGATGGAGAAAACAGATTTTCAAGAAGTAAAAAAACATGCCAAAGAGGGTCCAAGAACACTCTATTTTCTTCAGAATCTATTGTTTAAAATTTAAGATGGTTCAGTAAAATTAAAGTGACTCACCTAGTGAAAATATTTCCCATAGCAGAACTCCAAAGGACCATACATCACTCTGAATGGTATATACTCTATCAAAAATGGTTTCTGGTGCCATCCATTTTAGGGGTAGCCTGGCCTGAAAGCATTTTCGTAAACAAAAAGTTATCACAGTCTAGCAAAACACTGAGTTACCACAAACCCATTTAAGATGGAAAAATAAAAAGCAGTCCTGACTTCATGTTAATTCTCTCTCAAATATTAATTCTCTCTCAAAGAGAATCTGAAACTTACATCTCCTTTCCTGACGTAATCTGGGTCTTTGTAGATGTCTCGAGCCAAGCCAAAATCACAGATTTTGACCACGTTATTGTCTGATAAGAGGATATTACGAGCAGCCAGGTCCCTGTGGATGCACTGCAAAGAGAAGTAAACAACTTCAGACGCTGCTTGTCGTCACAGCTCTGTCCACAGGGCTGATCTCTTTCACATATGTGCTCTTGTACCCTCAAAGGCCAGATAATTCTTAAAACCTTTTAAGAAAAAGAAACCTCAGCATCAACAGTTACTGATTTTAAGTGACTTTTTGATGGTCGCAACTGATTTGGCTCAGGGAGACTTGTGTTCCCAAGTCCAAACATACATCTGTTTATCCACTATGCAGAGAGGGTCTTTGAAGTTAGCTAATTAATTATCCTAAGAAGCTGACACAAAACAGGTTCAGATCTGATTACCTTTAGATTTACTTAGGTTTACTCCACTCCCTCTCCGAAAAACATACCACACTAAAACATTGGTTTGATTCCAACACAAACTGATCTTGACTACCAACAGAAGTCTATGTCTTTACCTATGCAGAACAGCTTAGCCAACAACCCGAAGACTTCAAAACTCAATCCTCAATAGTCTGAAGTAAAAAAGCCAGGCTCTGAAAGCAGCTGCAGATTTGCTTCTAGTATGGACTAGAACTGCAGATCTTGGAAAGACGTAGTTTTACATATACACACCAACCAGGATGTATGAAATGTAGACAAATGCATGTTTTCAGAACAGACTCTGAAGCCTGCTCTTGAACACCTAGCCTCTACAGAGTGTTGTATTCCCCACATCTGTTTCCTTTTGCCATTTCCAAGTATTTTTGTTTTGCTATACAACTGCAGGCAATTCCTCATGCTTGCTGGAATTTACATGCTTTGACACATGTACTATACATATTTAGGATCAAAGCACAGAAAAGCACTTACAGAAGGCGAAAATGCAAGTGAGGTGCTATTGACTGCCAGGGTGTCTTTGGCAATAGACTCTCCAAAGATTCACCCATGAAGTTTCATAGGCGAGCATCGTTGCTTCTCACACTGCTCTTTCAATCCCACTGCACAAGTTACAGGCAACCTCCTCAATGCAAACTCCTTTACTCTAGTTTAGCTCTAGTTACCAGGGATTTGTCCCAAATTCTTTTAATTGTCCTTATAAGTCAGTCCCCTCCTCCAACTACTTAATTATTCTATGAATTGGTGACCCATAAACCTTATACAGATCACTAACATTTGTGTCAATAAATGCATGGGCTGTTTCACCCTGTAGTATTAATGATTCAGGTATGTCTTAGGGCAAAAAGAAGATGTTGTGGATGACTGTTAGTGAAAAGATAAACGTGCAGTTTCCTTTTGTAGACCTACAGCACTATTTCCTACGGTCAAATAAATAACACGCCACTCTTCCTGAGAAGTTCCTTACTTTGCGTGAAGCCAAGAACTCCATCCCCCGCGCCACCTGGAAGCTGTAACAGATGAGGTCCTCCATGGTCAAAGGGTTCTTGCAAAGGTCTTCAGGACCAGCTGCAAAGAATCAGATGACAGTCAACAATGCCCTTTGTTACTGATTTCACCCGTAACTGCTTCTTAGGTAAAAGTCTCTCTTAACCTTATGTCACATTGAATAGGAAGGGCAAACCAAGCCCTTCTTCATCTAATTATCACTGGCAACCCATTCTACAGCAAACTAGACCTGTGTAAAATAAACCTTGAGATGTGGGTTATACTCCAGGTCTCCTTGCTTACTTCCAGAGTTCCCACCAGTGTAAAGATTTGCATAACAATCCCAAAAGAAAACCACACAGAACTCAGCTCACAAGTTCCTAGGACAGGCAAGGTTTGTTGTGGTTTCAGAAGAATTTAGAAATTGATGAGAGCGAGGTCCCACCTAGTCCTTACAGGAGAAGAATATGCCACAGGGAGAAAAACCTGAAGTTGGTAAAAAGCCCTGCTAATTTGGGGTAGAAAAAGCCTAACCTCATCTTCTAGTGACATGGAGAAATAATGTGCTCAACTATCCAACAAAGATACCTTGGTATTGAGTACCTGCTGAAATTAACAACTTCATGACTTTGCTCAGCTCTTGATTTTAAGAAGAAATCTATCACGAATTAGAGCACTGGTGTCTACAGCCCTCATCTCAAGGCCTGCTTTAGGTCTACATACTTCTTACAACATCCTAGCTCAGAGTGTCAGTGGTTACACCAGAGAGGTCTGCAAAGGACTAAAATGGCATGAAACTACATAAAGCATGTGCCTGACATTACTTGTTAAGATCACATTGAAACTGCAAGATCACCCTCCCTGTCAACCTACTGATGTTTTCTTTGTGTTAAATGATCTTTTGTAGAACTTGAGGTAGAGGCAGTTGAGCTACAGCCTCCCTCCTGACCAGCCTGATCCCACTGCTTGCTGAAATTAGCAGTCCCTGAAACATGTTGGCAGCACTGAGCACTTTGTCCTGTCTCTGCCAAAAGAGAATATGGCAAATGCATCAGTAAAACCACTGCAAAGGGTATGTATATCCAGGGGAGGCTTTGAATGAGTGGATAATTCAGGATTCCTGTACCTGACAGACCACCTGTGCAGAGGGAAGGCAAACTGACCTCTGCTAATAAGCAGTGAAGCAGATGGTGTTTCATTCTATTTAACTTCTGGGTAAATATTAAGGAAATTCGGTTAGTGTATGGGCACACCCCTCTCTGCGCTGCTGTTGGAATTTGTGCTCTGCAGTTTTCCCTGAAGATACTGAGATGTTAAATGGACAGATTTAAACTTAAACTTAGAATCATAGAATCATTTA
>NW_008605941.1:0-7069 GCF_000691845.1 Merops nubicus
GAAGGGACCAGCCCCTCCATCTGGAGCGCTAAACCGGGGCTGACCTGAAACGGGAGTGCAGCACAAACAATCCTGAAGTATTTTGTTCCATCTGTCTGTCTTAAGTCCGGCTAACTTTTGCCATCTTCTGGAGGAAGGGAATAAAATTAGGATGCTCAGTTATGTTTGTGCTTTAGCGAACTTGACTCATTAAATAACCTGTTACAAGCCCTTTCCCTGGTCACGCTGAGGCAGATATTGCAGGTGCCCCACAAAAGCTCACGCTGTGATGATGTTACACCCACTTCTGTTACTCACTTGAGGCTCCAAACTGAGAGTATGACTCATTTTCTGCGCTGAGTAGTAATGACCATAATGCTGTACTTCATTCGGCCCTTTGCTGGTTATTTGTTAATCTCACACAGATTACTCAGTTTGTAGACTGCTGGGGGAGGCTTTTTAACCATTTCATCACCAGTTCTCCAACGCTGTTTTGATTCCATCTCAGACTCCAGAAGCAGCTGTCACCTGAATGGTTTGTCTCACTCTGCTTTCTTTTTCCTCATCTTTTATAAAAATGTAAGGAATTTATTTACAACATCCATTGCTTTGACCACCTCAGGAGTTCTGACTTCCACTTATTTACTATACTTAGTGATGACAACCCGGATGTCCAGTGGCTTGAGGATGCTTAGCCCTTGAGCCAACTGGGTTTCTAGGTCATTATAATGCCCATAGACAGGTCAGGGATGAGGACAAGGTAATGCAATACCCAGGACATGGACAAGGTAGGGGACTCTAAAGAGGCCAAGAGTTGGAGAGCAACAACTGAGGTGGTGCTGTGGACTAGAAGAGGCTGGAATCAGGTGGACACTAGAGATGACACCTCTGGAAAAGGCAGGATATGGTATTTCTGTCTCCCTAGCAAGCCCAAGTATGCAACACTGAACTCAGTATGAATTTGCCACTGACTTCACGCTGATAAACTATGAGACATTTTCATCACCATCTTAATCAGAAATGCTCCCAAGGTACACAGGACACATTTGGGGTTTCCTGACAGGTCTTTCAGCATTGCAGCCTGTGAAATGCACTGCTCAGTACCAGGGCAGTGGTGCATTTCCCTCAACAGAAATAAAAACCTCCCTTGCAGGAGAGCTGTGCTTTCCCGTGGACAGTGAACTCACTTCCTCCCGGTTTGTTTATAGCCGTATGGGAGGTTTTTCCTCTTCCATTCCCTTTTCCAAAAGCAATGAGACAATAAGACATTGTTAAGTGTTAAACATCCATGTTTCTGTTTCTTGTCTTCATAACAGGACTATTAGAATGATGAGAAATGAAACAGGGAAATGATGAAGGAGAATGGCAAAATTTAACTGAGATTTTTATCCAAAACAGCAGAAAAGACATTCAGAAATGGTCCAGAAATAGCTGGAAGCTTTTTTTTTTTTTCTTCCCAGAAAAAATACAGGTTAACCATATAATGTTTAATGAACCTGTGAACCATGCTTAAACTGGAAAACTTCGTACCCTAGGAAAGGTGATTTAAATGATGCCATCTGTAACAGGGCATAGGAATGAAGCATACAGGTCACTAACAGCATGCAGAGATGCCATTGCCAGCAGCACCAGGAAATAAAGCATCCACCACTGAACTACAAATGTACCAATCCCTTGGAATCCTCAAAAAGAGACAAGGGACAAATGGATCCATGGGGCGACTTGAGGATACCCCTGGAGAAGAGGAAGGTCTCCACAGTGTATGGAAGAAAACTAAAGGAGTCTGACTCTCCTCACACCCTGGGGAGAACCTTTAAGGTGAGACAAAATGGAGCTGGAATGGCCCACACAGAACAAAGAATTCGTGCAAGGCCAGGAGCCACCTGTACAGGTACACTCACCCTGCAGACATCCAGCAACAAATCAATCCCTGTGCCAGATGAGCAAGGATTCTGCTACCCTCAGCATCCTGGGGATGGGTGTGTGTGTGACTGACCTCAAGCAAGAGAAGAACACAAGCAGGGACCATGGGCAGCTTTGAAATGAATTTTGTGGTCAGATAAGAAGATCCAGAAAGTTGTATTTGTTTTAAGGAGACGAGTCAGCCCAGCACATGGACAGGCAGGTGGCAGGGATGTTGGGCAGCACACAATCCCCCAGCAGGCATCAGAAATCCCCTGGGATGCTCAGCTCTCTGGAGAAATGTGCATCACACCAATCTGCCCAAGCCAGAAACCTCATCTACTGCTCCAGTCTCCCCCAGACAGTCTTCCTAAAGGCAGAAGGATGATCATGTCCTATCCATTTTTGCTTGCTGAGTGTGTTCTTCCTGGTACTATAACAGAAAACAGTTTATTGGGCGTGAGTATAAATAGTCTTAATCAAAGATATGAAACTGATGGTCCCAGTAGTCCCCAAGCCAAAGGTGAAAGATCACGTTAAAATAAGAAATTGCCTGTTTTAAAAGAAGCAGATTCTGATCAATATTTAACACTGTTAAACTATCAAATAGATAGATTAAAGTATCACTCAATTATTTTTCAGTCAAAAAAAGTTTGAAAAGTTATGTCATCTTACTGGTAGCCTGCATGTAGAGGGACAGGCAAGGTGAAAACAATTTTAAACCCCCCAACTAATTAGACAATAAAACATTTGACACGATTTCCATCAGCCAGTGTGAAATGAAAACATTGCTACAAATACCAGCGTAAGGGAACAGTGTCTGCAAACAACAGTGATAGCTGAGCGGGCAGCCCCGGGGTCCTATCAGGTTGTCATCTCAGCAGGGGCTGTGGAACAGGGGGGCCAGAAAGCCCATCTCCAGCGCCGAGGAGGCAGGGCAGAAGCAGCAAGCCCTGGCTCAGAGCGTGGCCACAGGAGGGGCACGGCGGCAGCGCGGGGAAGACGGATTCCGGGAACTGTGCAAGATCCCCAGAAAGACTGCAGTTTCCACTGTAACTTTACTGATAGGATTATATGTGTGTATAGAGATATATAACCACGAAAGAATGACCCTCCCAAATACTTTCAATACATAAGGAGCAGCCTTTAGGTCTGCTCCAGGTTTGGTTCTCCTGGAGTGAAAGCTGTCGGATTACACAACAAAATGTCATCATTTTTCTTGCTGCTCTCCTTCTCTTTCCCGTCTCATATCCTTCCTTCACTGTTTTCTTTCTCCATTTTTTCCACTTCTTTCTTTCCCCCTCTTCCATTCCTGGCTCTCCCTAACCCCCCCTTACTAGCATTTCATCTCTCCACTCCTTGCTCCTTTCCTGCTGCTTCTGCTCTTCTCTCTCATTGCCAGTCACTCATTTCCTTCATACTGAATTAACTCTACCCCCAGTCTATGCATCCTGACAATCTATCTGGTTTTAATTGCTGCACTAAACTTAGCTGGACATTTCAGAGAGCTGTGTACATTTAAAGTGAGGACCTTTTCAAAGTCTTCATAATTCAACTTGATTCCATGTATTTGATACAAGAGCCATATGTTTTTGTGGGTCACGTATTGTTTCGCACATGTGAATACTTACAGAACAGACGTGTGTTTGGGTATCAATTGCTTTTGCTTTCTGAGCTGTGGATTAATCTTGTGCTGTGTGATAGCACTGATACTGTGAAACATGCAGAGATTTTCTCCACGCTTCTAAGAATACACTAGAAATGGAACGAGTGAGGTCTCATGGTGCTGAGTGGGCTTTGCTTGGTGTCCTTTCACAGGTGAAAAAGAAGTACCTGCAGGCAGCTCCCTGCCAGGGCTAGCAGGGTGAGAGAGGTTGAGCAGCATCAAGACCACCTTCCTTCTCCACCACCATCAGCCTTGGTAATGGCTCTTCACAGGCACTGCCAGTATTTCTAAGGTTTATTGATTCATCCCAGCAAACTCCCTAGAAATGACTAATTAATCCATTGCATCCTCAGAGCAGAACTAGGAGCCTTTACTCAGACACAACTTCCCTGCACCACACCCTGGTGCTAAGTCTATAAAGAAGGGGAGAAAGGAGGAAGAAAATCATACCCGATTCTGGCAAAGGCCTGTAAGAATCAGTATTTCCTTTCCAGCAGTTAAACTCCTACCCTAGGTATGGGTGTCCCTGGCACATCTTTGTATCAAATGTGAGCATCTCCAGGGAACAGTGGACAGAGACCAGCACTGATCTAAAAACGGAGAGGAAAAGTTCTCACACTGATTCAATTAGAGTACTCTATGTTGTAATATAGCTTCAAGGGATAACCGAAACTTTTGGAGAGTGCTCTTTTTTTTTTTTTCTTTCCCTTTTCTTTCCTTTAGCTGCTGCCACATGGAGCTCATTTCACATTTCAACTATAATCGAAGTGATACAGAAAAACAGTTCTCACATTGTGTCAGATCCACCGGTGCCGAATCCACGGGCACCCTCCTTCCTGTAGTGTGAGCATACAGCCATGCACAGAGCTTCAGCTTTTCCATCCTGCCCCACCTGTTCTTTCCAACTGCAAGCCAGAAAATACTAAATGATCACCAGAAAGCAATAAGTGCCCACCAAAAAATTATCCACCTCACTCAGTTCTCTGGGAAAAAGCACAAAAGTTAAATCATGGCAATTGTTCTGTACTACAGTGACATGAAGCACAGGATAAAGAAAAGATTAACTAAATATGTCAGTAAAAGTAGAAACCCCTACCTAACATGAGGAGGCTGCACTGACTTTGTTGCTGCTCTGCTGATTTGCACCAGTGAAGCACCAGTCCTGGCAAGTTCTCCGTGAGCCAGGCACCCTTCCAGCTGAGGTGGCCAATAGTCTGAAAACATCACAGAAATATTTTGACTGAGGGATCTCAGGAGCTGGGGCTGCTTCTTATACTGTGGTACTGCAGCAACGCCCCAAGCTTGCTTGAACAGTAAACAAATCTAACAGTGGCTATAAAGATAAACCACAAAAAGAAATTCCCACTCCTGGAATTCCCGGTGTGAGGTGAGCGTGCTCCTCTCAGAGACAGCCAGCACCTCGTCCTCCCACTGCCAGCTCAGGCTGTGGGTGCTCGAGGAGTCCACAGCTCAGTTCTGCTCTGCCCTTTTAGGAGCTGCCTCAGCCCCGTCCTTCCTAGACCTGTGACATTCACATCACAGTGCTGGAAGGGATGGTGGCTTCACCCACGTCGAGTCTGGGCACTTGGAGACTGTGCCTTATGTTCCTCTAGAATTCATTGCACTTGGTTTTCTCCAGCAAATTCTGTTTCTCCTAATACTTTCAGTTCTACTATTCGGTTCCTTTTCCAACAAATGGCAATACAATCACATAAAGAATATTAGGATTCGTGTAAAATGTATTAAACTGTGAGCACCTTAAACTCTGCTACACTAGGAACTAGAGCCCTTGGTGATTTTGTGGCATAGATCACAAACTGCTGCTACAAGCCAGCAGCTCTGTGTCCATGGGTTAATGAATGCCAGCAACGTATGGAAAGGGACCTCTCCTTCAGCCACATCCTTTATTTTCTTTCTTATTCCACATTTTGCAATTGAAAATGTGCTCATTTGCTCAAGATCAATGGACTGTATGGTGATTTGGGGGTCTATATATATATATAAAAATAGATATTAAAAAATATATATATTAAGGAATATAAAACAAAGGCTTACCACCAAAGTTCTCAGCATGTGTACACAAAACCATTTTCTACAGTTATAAGGGCTCAGTTGCCAAAAGAGTATTTTTTTATAATCATGTGTTGTATCCTGCATGTATTTACAAGAAAATTTGGCTGTGAAGATTACTTCACACCTCCTAACTCTGCTACCAAGAGCTGCCAGTGTTTGTACAGGGCCACGGTCCCAAACACATGGAATGCCTTGTTACAGAAAGGGGCTTTTCCCTAAAGGACACAGTAGTTAAAAATAGGGAACAACAGAGCAAGGGTAGAAATTGCAGTGAGGACGGAATGCTGCAGCCTCTAACAGCACACGGAGAGAGCAGCAGCCCACAGAAAAGAATTGGTGAGAAAAACGGAGAAATGTGCAACCATGTATTTATATCCTGGGAATTCCCCACGTTTCAGGAGGGAATGAAGAATGTCCTGCAGACTGGGAAACATCTCCTGTCCACCGTGACTCTTCCGGGCACCTTCTGGTGGATGGACCATCCCGAGACCGTCTGGCTGTTCTGCAGTGGGGATCTGGAGCCAGAGCGGGGTCAGGAGGGGACAGTGATAGACCAAGCCACCGGAGTCACTGCGAGAGCTCGGTGAGGGACATGCAGCCAGCAAGGGCTTCCCACATGGAGGCAACTGAAACTACTTAGGATGTATTCCTGCTTGAAACTCCAGAACGTGTAATGTGGAACATCAGAAAGGCACACTTGGTGAACTCTCTGCCTCTAATGGGAAACAGTTGAGAGTTCTACCAAATCTGTCACTTTTTAAATGAAAACATGAAAAAGGACTAAGATAAAACAAAACAACAACCAAAAGAGAAAAAAAAAAGTTAGAATAATGCACTTTGATTCAGATACTGAAAAATTTTCCTCAAGGAATGGAAAAACTGATGGGAAAAAAAAAAGCAAACCAAAATCTTATGGTGGTTGTAGCAGCCTAGGCAGACATTCCTCCCTGTAATTCCCTTGCTCCCTTCCCGCTCCGGGAAGGAGAAAAAAAAAAACCTCTGTGATGGCTCGTAGAGATTTTGGGACCTTAGGATGTTTAAACACGTGGTTCCCATTTCTATTCCAGGGCAACTGGTGACTGTCCCAGACAGCACTTGGCGGCTCTGGACTGGACTGAACTGAACTGAACGGTATTTTATCAAAAAAGGCAAACCAAGAGGCTTCCAAAACAAGCTCACTGGTTTGGGGAAGGAGTAGAGGAGAGAAGGGCTGTTCCATGCAGCTACAGCAGCCGGGGCAGGAGACCCGGCTACAGAAGACGTGATCAATGACGTGTGTTTTAAAAGACCTTACGAATTTTCCTGCTAACTTAAAAATTGTTTGTTTGTTTGTTAGCTTTAAAACTAACAAACTGTTTGTTTGTTACCTTTAAAACGTCCCCGTATCTCGGAGGCATCATAGGAACCAGAAGGGCAACCTGTGAGCCCGGGGGCCAGAGAAGCCGCCCC
>NW_008605942.1:0-1570 GCF_000691845.1 Merops nubicus
GGCCGAAGCCGCCGCGCCTCAGCACCCTGCCGTCCCTCGGTGTGCCAGCAGCGCTGCCGGGACCGGCGCGCAGGGCGGCGAGGGACCGGAGGTGGGACCCTTTCCCAGCTCGGCAGCTCTGGTTTCACCGGGAGTTCCCGGTGCTGTTGGAAACTCTCTGTGAGGTGGGAGCGGGCACAGCAAGGAGTGGGGAGACTTGCGCGTGTGGGGAGGGAGAGAAGAGCATCTACCCTGAGGGTGCAAGCTGGACTGGGCAACGGCACTAGAGAGCTGGGCCAGCGTTGCTGAGGAGCTTGTGAAGCCCTCTGATATCCCTCAACGATTGCTTTCACCTCTCTGCCATCGGTGTGATGTGTTAATACACCAGAAATTACTTCTTTCTTGCTAGTTTGTGATTCAGCCCAGCCCCAAACACACTGTCCCTTCTGCACTTCACATTTTGTCTTTCTGTCCCAGCCATGGGTGATCCCTCTTGCACGTGTACCGTACCTGTGTCACAGGGCTGCATGACTTTGGACAGCACTGGGATCCCAGGGACTTGCTGCTCTTTGCTCCCCACAGCACCAGTGCATCCATGGCACAGATTGAAGCCTTCAGTCCGGACAAGCCCGGTCCTGCCTAACAGTGAGGGACACTGTCCAGAGGGCTGTGAAGTTGCTCAGGGAGATTCCAAAAAACAAAGAAACTGGTGGATCTGGGAACGTGGGCAGTTTTTCACTCCAAATCTGCTTCCAGGGAGGCAGGGAAAAGTTCATCTCCTTGAGCAACGTTCAAAGCAACAGAGAAGGAGATGACCATGCTATGTTAGCAGGGCCTGGAAGCCAAAACAATGAGAGGATGAAATGGCAGCAGGGAGACAAATCTTTGGCTGTACAGCAGCCACAATTTTTTTTGCCCTGTAAACATAAAACCATCTTAAAAACACTGCAAAGGCTGGTCAAACGGCATCCACAAGTTCTGGCCACACCAGAGACAGGATGCTCTGAATGTGAGCAGGGCTTTCGCTCCCATGTACAGGATCAGGGTCTGCTGAAAATGAAGAGAACCTCAAACTACCCACCTCTCCACTCAAAACTCCACTAACATAACTCAAACACCGAAAGCTAGCCCTGCACTTGGGTTGGGGCTGCAGGTCTCTGAGAAAGGAACAAAACATAAGCCCTTCCCTGTCACCCATGCTGTGCTTGATGTTGCTTTGCAATCCTGCATCAGCTGAGGTTTGTCCTTTGTCTCTTCAGAGCCTTCACTGTGTTTTCCATGATGGACAGAGATACCTCAGCCCTGCAGGTGAAGGCAGAATGCACCCTCCATAAGTATAAGGAATAGCTCTCCCCTCTCTCCAGCTTTTCACTGCAGGTTCTATCAAAGCTGTTTCCATGGTCATTTGGTGGAAAATTAGTCCAGCTTCAACAAGGTAGGAAATTATAGTTAGCACTTAGTATTTATCATTATTATCATTTAGCATTTAGCATTATTGCCCTGGTTTCTGCTGGGATAAAGTTAATTTTCTTCCTGGTAGCTGGTATGGTGTTGTGTTTAGGAATTAGGATGAGAATAATGTTGATAACAC
>NW_008605943.1:0-30642 GCF_000691845.1 Merops nubicus
TGGCTGATCATGCTGGTTCCTTTGCAGGCTTACTGTACCCTGTAAGGCGGAGCAACCCTCTGAAGGTGTATATCTCTTTGAAAAACAGAAAGGTATTTCATACGGATGTGATAAGGCCGAGTTCATCAACATTCTGCTTCTGTTCTTTCTACTTGAACTAAATGCAGAGGTGGTGGCACTGCCTGTTGCAAAGCTTCCTGACATTTCCCAGTACAAAGGGTGTGTTTACAGATGCCTGTGACTGTCAAACATCAGCTGAAATTTTCCATCCAAATGCTTGTTTCACACAGGCCCACACAACTTTTTGCCGGGACAACTCTGTTGGCTGCAGAGTTAGAAAGGCTAATCATGTAACCTAGATGTTTTTCTTGTGCCTGGTTGCAGACACGCACCTGAGCAGACCAAAAATAATTTTGTAAGCCATTCCTCAGGTCTCTGTGAAGAAGCCCACTCATAAACTGCTCAGAAGCACAGTGGAGTGTCACAGCTCAACAAGACAACATATTAGCTGAGTGACAGGAGGTGACCAGGCAGAAACATGGGGTAAATGCTTTTTTATGTTACACAGACTAAGAGCTCATGAAGAGTCCATGAGAGTCACCTGATGAATGGTAACCAGAGGAACTCAGTCATGGTTTTGAGCCCTGTCTTTGCAGACTATTAGTGGTTTACAGCAGATAGAGTTTGACAGTTCAAGATATAATTGCCTGCTACTTGGCCGTCCTTTTGGCAGTGACTGCTGCCTTCACAGTAGAACACTATACCTGCTACGGTAGGCAAGACCCAACAGTTTAACTGAAATAAACTGAATTCATTGAAATCTACTGAAGCAGATAGAAGAATTGAAGTTCTGTTGAAGTAACATCTATATACAGAGCATATACTCTAGCAGAAGGCCAGAGCAGATACAGGGAAGCAGTATTCATTCTCTTTTTTCATACCTTTCAGTCTGTAATCACTTTGTGGCTTCCTGTACTGATTCTGAGTGTGTTTTAAATAGCAAAGGGAAGAATTCTGCAGTATGGAAATGCCAGTTCTCACATCCCTAATGTAAACAATGCACAGCTACAGATGAGGTTGTTACACCTTAAGTAATTTTGGCCACTGCCATTAATGAAGCCACAACATATAGTCTGCATTAGTGAAAGCTGAAATGGAGTCAGGTAATTGGTATCCATCACAGCAAATATTTAACAAGGGAACAGCAACAGAAGTTGAAGGCATTAGAGAGAATGGACGGTAAGTTCCAAATGCCAAATAAAGGAAAACCCATACCAAAGTGAAAAGCAAAGTAACAGTCTTTGAAATAGAGAAATGAGGAGGGGAAATGGGTTCAGTATTTGGAATAAAATATACCAGTTTGAATCAATTTTTAATACCCTGTGAACACTGACATTCCCCAAAGTATATATTTAGAAGGGACGATCAGTGACAATTTTCTAGAGGTGTTTGTCTTTGCCCATGTCACTTATATAAACAGTGCTGAAAAATAAAGAAAAAGTGTATTTTGCAGTCATTTCAAGCATCATGTTGCCAATGGCTCCACCATTGGCAAGTGTAATGGGTTGGAAAGAGCGCTGTAAACTTTTTAGATCAAACTCGGGCCTTGCTTGAGGTAAGTCCAAGCAAAAGTTGGTGTGACCCCTATTTTACTGTGATTCCTGTAATACTTTGCAAAACTCAGGCTCCCAAAGTCATGCTGTTCCATGAGAAGCTTAGATTTTGTTTAAAAAACAAAAAAAGACCCATTTACTAGCCTTCTTTGTAGCAGTGCGTGAAATAGTTAATTTCAAGAGCCTGAACATTCTAGTTCAAAAACTGAAGAAAAGGAACAATTTTTTACCTTTCTTCAATGCTTAAAATTCCCAGTACCTGCGTTAGCGTTATGTACGTACATGTATACACAGGGAAGCACTTCAATTTCTCTTTTATAGTAATGCACATCCCACAGGCAGTTTGGCACTCAGCAGATTTCACTGAAAAGTGGAGCTCTCTGTAAATGGCCAGTATTTCCAGTGCATGAAGTGACTACTGCTGTATATCCCTAACAAAGGTAATTATCAGCATGGGATGATATTAAAAGCCTGAAATGCCTTTTCAGGAAACAGCTAGATAGATATAGTCTTAGTATTACCATAATGTGTTGTGAGTTAGTTTTGAAAGGGTTGTTGAAATAAAAAGCAACTTAATGGAGTGATAGGATATGTGTTAAATTTGTTCCATTTCCAAGTAAAGCAATTAGGTTTCTGACTGCCAATTTTGCAATATTGGTTTGACATACACTATCTAGTTCAGGAACATATTCAACCTTTACTTTGATTCCTAAAGCTTTATAATTCCTGACCCCTAAAATTGTTACCATAACTCATTTGGCTTGTGCAACTGACTGAGGCAATGTTAATTACTTTAAGAGCCATAATTTTTGTGTTTCCTCAGCTTTTTTTATCAGCATTGTATGATGCCTCTCTATGTCCCTTTAGGTCCCATTTTTTTCATGCACTGAGCTGGATACTGGATTGTGGTCTGTGTTGACTCAAAGGAAAGAAATCTGTCCCGTAGCAACTGGAGCCCTCTGTAGCCACATAATTACTTGAAATTCAGTTGACCTGGTGACTAGAAGTGTTCCCTCTGCAAGTTGCCAGAAACTATTAATGGATCTTAAAGGTAGATTAGGGAAGTCCGGCCCAGCTTTGAATTTATGCTATTACACAAGAAATTGCTGTGAACCTGAAGGTTAATTTCTTTTAAGTAAACATCTTTTGTGTCAGCGTGCAAATGTTCACAAAACTATACCAGCATCATTAACTGAGCAAGTTTTGCTCCTTCAGTTGCACAAAGTTCACAGTTCAACACTGGTGTGATACTCGAGTTTTAGATATAAAAGTATTTTTACAGTTGTTTCGTACAATATGTGTTAATGTGGGTACTCAAAATTCATTCAGCCTTTCCCCATGGTGCCATATTTTGCAGTTCAAAATCTTACTCTGTCACTGAACTGGATTTTCCAATTGCTGATATAATTAAGTTATCATTTGAAGAGTGGCACACAGTAGTGTTATTATAAAGTGAAGTTTGTTAACTTAAATGTTTTGAAAAAAATAGTTCTAAAAATAAAGTGTTGCCTTATCAAAACTACTCAAATAAAGAGGCTAATTTCAATTAATGCATTGGTTTACTAATAAAAGCAGAAGTCATTTTGAAACACAGTGCTTCCAGCTGAGGCATCTCCTACTTGTGAATATTTTGTTTTCTTTGACTTGCAAAGACTTTTTTTCAAAATGTAAATTATTTAGCAGTTTAGCAGTTTAAAAAAAAAAAAAAGAAAAGAGAAAATTGAAACATCCCTATATGATTGACTTCATCTGTCTCGTCTTTCAGTTCACAAAGTAAAGCTTTTCTGTGTAAGACTTGCTATAATATTTAGAAAAGGCAGGAAAAAGTGTTTTATTTTCTTGTAGGAAAATTAGTTCCCTTGGGCAGAGCTTTATTCAGAAGTAGTATTTACGATCTGGCAGATACTACAACTCAGGTTGTTGGATAAGAAATAGCCAGAAAAAGGCTGTGTTTCACTAGAGCTGTAAGTTGCTAATTACTGTGAAACAGGGCAAGTGTTACAACATTCACACAAACTACTTACAAATTGGTTTACAAAGCCAAAGAGGAATATTCCCTGAAAACATAATTGTCATATTTGATAACAGATTTACTGGTATGTCAGCAGCTCATGATGTTGTGTAAGTCAGGTCTGACTTAACAAAATTGCCTGTTACTATCTGTCAGATGAGGAGAAATAAGGAAAAGAAGGGAGGGAGGAAGGAAGATAACTGAACATTAATCTAACAGAGAAAGCAACTTTTGTAAAAATAGCATCCCCCAAAGCGCTCAAAGATTCAGTTGCAGAAAGTTTGTTCAAAAAGCTTCATGTATAGCAGAGAAAACCAAGATAAATGCCCGCTTCAAAAATCAACAGGATGCCTGCTCAATTTAGTGCTTTGGATATCTTGGAATCACTAGCAGTTCTTCATTTTCCAGCATCACTGACAGACCAGTCCTATCATTCTTGTTTGCAGCAAGTAATTACATAGAAATACTCAGGCAAGTGTATTGAATGCTAGGTCATGTGGACAGGAACAACAGATCCATCATGTCATGATTCTTGCTGATGTGTGGAAGAAGCAGATTTGGCACATGGACTCAAGCAGCTGTCTTTGTACCTGCACTAGTCCTGCCACAGTTGGTTTGACAGGTCCATTGCTGGTCTAGCCTCTGCTTCCAGGGCTGGAAGAAGCAG
Organism: Merops nubicus; assembly: GCF_000691845.1. Lineage (NCBI taxonomy): Eukaryota > Metazoa > Chordata > Aves > Coraciiformes > Meropidae > Merops > Merops nubicus. The sequence continues at coordinate 4,292 of NW_008605943.1, forward strand.
AGGAAGCAGCTGACACTTTAATTCTTCTACTGCCTTAACAGCAGCTTGGAATGTGACTCAACAGCATGGGAGAGGAAACACAATGTAGTTCCTGGCAGTCAAAGTAAGGTCCCTCTCCAGTCCTGTGCTTCTCCTCTGAGGATGTCACCTCACGGTGCAAGAGCGCAGCTTCCTCAGACCTGTCATCTGTTGTGGACTCCTTGCAGGGTATCAAAAATAATAACAGATTGTTAAAGGGAAAATAATAGCAGATGCGTTAAAATCTTACTCTACATGTAAGCCGTTTGTTAAATGGCTGTGTAGACCTGCCAAAACAGGCACTGATGTGCAACAGCTTTTGCTGGATGTCTGAAATTCAGGGTGTAGTAGATATGCTTCTGCACAAATTAGAGCGTCTCATAAGGCAGCCTGTCTAGGTTGGCACAGAGGGGAACAAGGGGTGGAATAAATGCTGCATTGATAAAAGTCTGTAAGTAATCTATGGTTAAAGTTTTTCCCAGCATTGTTCAGTAACCCTTGTTTAACATCTGCTATATTCAATCATTCAAATAAGCTGTAAAATTTGTACAATTCTTTGGGCTCATATTAGCCCCTAATATTAGGAGCTGGGACATCTGCAGAGGGCATCTTCTGGGAAGAAAGTCTGTATTTTTCACTTGAGCTCACACTGGGATTTATGTACAGATGTGGGATTTTTTTTTTTTTTTTTTTATTGTGTGGCAATTAAATATAAATTAATGCCAGAAAGTTCAGGATAGAATGATGAACTGTCAATACATGCAGTGTTTGTTGCTGTCATTTAATTAAGCACAGATTGGGAAGTAACATGATTCCAGAGTGGAAAGAGCTGTGATGGGGATGAAGAGGGGAAAGGCTAGGGACAGGAAAGAGCTACACAGAGCAGGGTTCTCCTCTCTTTTGTGAGGGGAGAAAGCAGTTGGAGACAACATTCTGCAGTATTATTCCCTCCTGCTACCTCGTACTTACGCTTCAATGTAGTTAATGACCAGAATGAATGTAGCAGACATGCAATCCTAAAATATCAAAGACATCAGACTTGGATCCTGTGGGAGTTCTTCAGAAAATCTGGAAGCATACTTAAGCCATCTAAAATACTAACATTCTCAAATATTACCTCTCTATAATTAACTAATTAAATTCCTGCTCAGCAAGTGACAGATTCTCTGACAAGCTCTGGGTGGAAGTGCTGAGAGGAAGGATGCTCCACACGCTTTATTTTGCACGCTGTCAAGAGATTTATGCTCTCTAACTGCAAAGAAGCAAGCTCATCCATCTTATTATCTGTAAAATTAGGTGCGCAGTCACCATGGTGTTGCTGATGGAGATAGATACATTCTGTTTAAGAAGCTGATTGTACTGCCCAGTAAGCACTGTGTTGTCAAGGCCTGATTTAGGAGGACCTTACTCCACATAGAGTGTGGAAGCCTTATAAAAGCCTATAAAGCAGTTCTACTGGTGCAAACCTGCAGATTTCAGGTCTGATTTTCAGAGGTGTGGGAAATAGGTACTATAATTGCATCAGATGAGAGTGACATAAACCTAGGCCCTCCAGACTGTAATGCTCAGGTGACATCGTGTTCTATAACTGTGACAAAATAAGCCTTACAGATACTGCCAACCAAATGGCCTCTTCCATATGATCACTCATGAACTGCAGTACCTGGCAGACAAATTACTTCATGGTCTAAAGCCCACTCCTTACAAGCTATCACATTCTCTATGATGTTCCTCCTTTTCAGTAGTGGCATCGCTGAGTAAAATGAAAATCTCAGCTGAGGCACAACGGTTTGATCTAGGAGCTGGGCAGTGGTAATACAGAGGAGAAACGTACATTCTCAAGTACATCCTGGCTGTCTTTCTACCAGCCCCAGGGATGCTAGGCAGTAAAGATAACAGAGAAAATGCTGGTTTTCTTGCTGTACCAACAGATTGGTACATGAAGAAGAGACTGAATTTTTACTATAGATCTACTGTCTGTCCATGTAAAAAGCCCCTGATTTTAAACACTAAGCCAAAGCGCATGCAAAGTTTAAAAACACAGAGCAGGAAATGTTCCCCTGACACTCTTCTGATAATAAACACATCTGAAAGCAGATACACACTCGGCATGACTGTTTGGTATAGGGCTTTCTTGTCTTAGATATATATATATACCAGCTTCTACAACAGTTTATCAAGGTAGAAAAAGCAAGTTGTCATCACCCCTGTTCTGAGACACAATGTCTCTGACAAGGACTCAAGACTGGAAGTATTCAGGAAGACAACAAAAAATGGAAGAAGCATTGAAAAGCATGGAAAAAAAGCTTCGTGGAAGGAGGGGGCAGAATTTTAATACCAGTTTTCCTTCTGGGTTCTTGGGGAAGTCACAGTATGTTTAAGTCCCTCAGTTCACCAACCAAGTTCACTGGCCTTTTAGAAAGCACTTTGACACCTACAAATGAAAAAGACTTATTTTTAAAGAAAGAGTCCCAGGCATAATTCCATCAATTCCTTAGTAAGTGTAAATATCATGGTTTTGATCACTTTGCATAGCTGCTTAAAGATTTCCTTGGTTTATTTTAGCACCCACTTAAAAAGACATTGTTAACAGCACTCTTCACTGCCTGCTATTTCTGTCCCTGCCATTTGGAGGAATACTACCAAACAAAGCACTTGGGATTTTTCTATTTTTAAAATTCCCACTCTCTCCTGTGTCAAGAGTCAAGTAATTTTACAAGCATGCATTAGTTTTTGTTATCATATTAATTTTTGGCATGTATTTACAAGCATACTCTAAATTGTAGCTGAAAAACTGGTTTTGTAGGGAAAAAAAAAAATAGGTGATGAAAAAAAAATTCTTGCAGCAATATACAGTGTCTACTAAACAACCTCTCCATATTGAAGTGTCTGTGATTGCTTCTTTGGCTGCCAGTGAGGTTAGATAGAAATAAAAGCAGTACTTTACATTTATGAAAATAATTCAGAAAGAATCATGAACTTTAAGATGAAGGGGGAAAGACTCAGACAAAAATGAGTGAAACATATCATTTCAAGATGCGTCGAGACATCTGCGTTTGACTCCTGATACGCAGCTGAGAACCTCAACCAGCTGTAGGTGGCACCAGCAATGTGTAAAGTGGTCGAGCAGCGCCTCCTTCTGTGGGCAGGGCTGGTCTGTCTTAAAGTCTGCTCTTTGCGGGTCTGCACACAGGAAGAGTCCGATTCATTTTTCCCTTTTGTAACCTGCCATACCCTCTGGTTCATCTCTGAGAAGTTCGCTCTCAGTTCTCACCACTTGCAAGCCAGGGAGAGTGCTTTATGAGGGATATCCATCTGGATGTATGTCTTTGGGCACTTGTAGCCACACAAACTGGCCTTTCAGTCTCAGTGTGTCTTCTGCTCCTGGCTTGCCTGACCTTCCATCTGGCCTCAGATACATCTAGGGTAACTTCAGATTTTCTGATTTAGACTCTTTTAAAGTGTGAGTGGAACAAAAACTTGATGCACTCTGAAAAATTGCAGTTGCAATATAAACTAGGTAAAATGAAGTATCAACTGCAGGTGTTAGGCTGGGCATTTTTTAAGACTGCCAGAGACACTGAGTTAACTGTATCTGTTCATACCTGCAGTCCGCATCTGGGCTGAGATCTTTGCCGCAGAAATCAATCTGTTCTGGAACTGGCCTGAGCAAGTCTGTCGTGCTAAGATCACAATGCTTTTAGAGAAGTAACATGCTGCTTTATTCTTCTGCATTACAAGTTCTTTTTCCAGAAAGCTCCCCTTGCACAGAAGTGGAGGGCTGCTTCTACCCACCACTCTTATCAAAAGGGCTGGTTTGACTTGTTCTTGTTGGGCTTTACTTTGAATCAGATTATGTCAATGACACCACTTTCCTTTCAGCCTCTGCTGTGGCCACACGATTAACCAGCAAACACCCTATCAAAGTGGTGGTTTCCTGGCTTTCTGGATCTTTATTTTTAGCTTTTCTCCAGTGTAGACACTGTTGTGCTTTAACACAAAATAATTCTTCTGGGCTGATCTTGGTCCAAGGTTTACAAGCTTGTCTTTCAGCCTTCCTAGGATCACATTCAGGTGGAAAGGACTGGATTCATACTTGAAAACATACAATTTAACTTTGTCCTTTATAATACACATAGCTGTAACACCAACACTTAAAAAAGCAGTTCACATAAACTTCAAAGTGGCTCTTTGTGGACCACACATCACTTTTTCTTAGTGTGATCTCTTAATCAAGGATGTATTATGGCATAGCCTCATTTCTTGTCCATCCTATCCTTTTCTGTCAGTGCTATATGCAACCTTTTCTGCATGCTAGACCTTGGGCAGAATGCAGCATCCCAGGTTTAACACTCATGGGGTTTTTGTCTGTTTTTCTGCTGCACTGTTGGACAGCCCTGTCCAAGGCATGTGGCATCTAATGGCTGCCAGTATAACTGCCTTTAAAGGATACAAAGCAAGAGGTGCCTTATTTGACAGTTCTTCAAAGAGTATAAATTGATGTAGCTTTATTGATATCTGCAGAGCTAAACTGAGCAATAGGAGCTGTAATCCTGCACACCATGCATGGCATATTGCAGCCTCAGGTCTTCATGTATCACTGTCCATCCTGTAGCACCAAGAATACCTGTGGAAACAAAATTATCTATTAAGATAACACCCCACTGCTTGAAGAAGATGATTAAGGTTATGCCTCTTCCTATGGCAGTGGGAGTGGAAAGCTAAAGCTTATCTTCTTAGGCAGCTTTGACATCATCATTCAGTCTTGCAGTGATGTCAGCAAAGTCCTTCATCAAAACCACAAAGTCAGAATTCACTTAGTTTTAGAAGAGGAAAGCATTTGGCAGGAAAAATAAAAATATGTCACTATGATTTTAGACTGGACCATAAGTAAAAGGATACAGGCTTTTTATTCTTTATAAATCCTCTCCTTTACTACATGGAAAAGAGCAGAAAACCAAAATCAGATACAGCATTTCCTAGAGGACTAAAACTGCATTGTTGCAGAGCTGAGAAACCATTGCTAAAATAAATGTTACCAACAGATGGCAGCAAAAACACATTTTCTGTGACATTTTCTTTCCTGTGGGCTGCTCAATTACTAAAAGGCAAAAATAGGAAAAGAAATCCTGTGCTAAGGGCGGAGCTGGGATAAATCCCTATTTGGAAACAAATTCTTTTTCCCCTGAAGACAACACCAGAGTTCTTCATTAACTAAAAATTCACTTCCTGGGGCGTAAATTCTTTGTTTCAGCTTTGAAGAGTTGTCCTCTGAGATACTAGGCTCTTCAATGTTCTTGTTTGCAAACCAGAACTCCACAAACTGTCAGAAATTCCTAAACTCTGCTGGCTGCTGTCCTCGGCTGAGACTCACTGACCCAGGAAGGGCAAAGCCATCTGCTGGCAATGGCCTTACTGCTCTTTTTAACTCGCATCCTGCACGAGGTGGTGTGGATGTTACCAGACTAGTAACACTGGGCAGTACTGTAACATGTATTGTCCCTCTGCACTGATGGAGAAAGAATTTTTGTAGGTATTTAATGATGTAAGTCAAAGCAAATAAATGCAAAAACTTCAAAAATCTTCAATATCATATGATATTTTGGATTGGAAGGGACCTTTGAAGGTCATCTAGTCCAACTCCCCAAAATTATATATACATATATATATAAGATATATGACTCTCAAACTAAGTAACAATGTTTTTCAGCGTCTGTCTGAAATTGGAAGGGGATGGAGAAATAAAAATTATATATGGTAATATTACACTGATTCAGTTAGTGAGGTGGAAACCATATTTATTCAGCTGCTACAATGGATGGTCACCAAAGGCTACCCGTGTACTCCAATGGATGTTTTAACTATGTTAATAGTCATTATATTGTTACCTGTAGTAAGTTTGTTATTGATTTATCTTAAAACTCAAATAGTACATAAGAATGAAATATTGATTCAAGTTAAATCACACACCAAACTATTGTAAATTGCCACATTTTCCATTACACACCTGCTCACTCTCATAGTGCTGTACAGGCAAGAGGGCTGGTCATCCACATGACAGATTAATAAATGAAGCTCACAGTGCAGGAATGGTTAACAGTGTTTAAATGCTGGTTTGAGCCAAGGGACTGATTTGGATCAGGGAGCTCCTACAAAAGCAGATGGGCCAGGTAAGGGCCATGCAGGTGCTGGGCAGGGGCCCATGCTCATGAAGCTCAGGGAAGAGCAGATAAGTGGCTGGCCACGGCTGTTCCAAAGTGAGCTAAACACACCTGTATGTAAAGGACCCATAGCATGGTCTTGAGTCATGACAAACACCTGGACGAAGACTACTGGACTTGTACAAATAGTTTACCTTATTTTTTGAAATCTATATAGTCTTTTTGAAGTATGTTGTCAAAGAACACGGGAAGTCTTACTCACCACAGAGGTTTGTTTCATCTGGAAGCACGCATTAGCACTGGACTCACATTAAGGTGCCAGGCCATCAGCTGAAAGCCAGCTTCCAAGGCAGCGCCAATCCTCCAGGGGCTGCCACGAGTGATATTTGGTGGCTACCCCAGTAAAATAAACCAGTCCTCCACTTTTACAAACTCCATACCCCAGACACTCTTAAATCATGCAAAATGATTTAAAAGATTCTTAATTTTGCAGTGCTTATCCTGAACTGGCTACTGAGAATAATGAGGGGATTTCATATCTAAAAAAATTGTCTAAAAAACCCACTACTGTCAGATGCTTCATGAACATGCCAACATTTCTGGTTTACTTTATTTATAGTAAAAAATACAGAACTATGAATTAATTTTAAAAATTACTGACTTGATAGTAGCTCCAGAAATATGATACCAATGAATACAAATCACAAAGAATATTCTACAAGGATGTCCTACTTTAACTTAAGGACCTCAGGTAACTGGGAATCCAGCTTGCTTCAAACCAATATCTGAAATAAATCTTCAGCTTTCTACTGTTCTGACTGTGTCTAGGTGCAGCTGTAGAAGTCTTCATCTCTGGTTGTGACTTCTCCTGCTCAATTAAGAACACTTTAATCTGTGAAAAGTCTTTCACAGTGATGATTCTTTTCCAGCCGTGTATTACTGTTTATCAGCTGAAGTTAATGCTCCTAGTGCTCTTACCAGTAAATGCAAACATATTTTTCAGTCCACTGCCAGACTGGTCTGATGTTCAGGATGACCTGACCTAAGTGGTTTGACCTGGCACTGAAATGGTTTAGGCAGTGCTGTCTGGAGCCCTTTTGCAGGGAAGACGGGCATCTCCAGGAGAGGAGCCGGAACTATTCACTCCATTACAGCATTGTTGGTCTTGTTTGTCTGGGTTTGGTTTGTTTGGGGTTTTTTTGGTGTGGGAGTTTGATTGGTTGGTTTTGATTGGTTGGTTTTTCCAGAGCGTCAGTGCTTCCTATGAAAACGTGCTGAGACAAGAGAGGGAGGAAGGATCAGATGGGAGACCCACCGGTACAGGAGGACAGCCCTTCCACCTGCAGGCTGCTCTGCTCCACCCTGCTGCTGCTCACAGGGCTTAGCTGTACAACAAGCAGCCCTTTCACCCCCTGGCAACGTTATAATGGCATTATGTTGCCATACATTGTTAGCAGCTAACTGTAGCGTTGGGGGTTTTAAAAATAATTCCTCCATGAGGAAAGATTCAAAGCTGTGATCCTAAGCAACCTATTGTGAATTAAAACAAACTTAAGCACTGGACAATGATCTAGAGATCTGTAGCCTTTCCTGTTGCATTTCACTGAAAATGAAATTAGAAAAATACCAGTATCTTTGTAAATATAAGAGTATAAAAATCACGATGAGCTATTCAGTCTTATTAAAATAAGTTTCAAACAAGAACAGCACAGAGAAAGTAATAAAGAAATCAATTAACAACTGCGCTTGTAGATAAACACCTTAAAATTATTAAATAGAAACAGATGTGACTGATTGAAATCCTCTTAAGAGATCAATGTGAAACCACTGATATTTCAGACTACCTAGGTAAGGAAAATAAGATCACTAGGACTCTCCATTATGCTATAAACAATTCACCCAAGGTCAGTTAAAATAGTGCAGACCTGGATAAAATTGGGTTTAAGGGTGAAAAAAAGAGAACAAATGCATGGTATCTTATGATTTGTAAATGTATATAGTAAATTGGGATGCACTGTGGAACTGCAGAGCATTTCTTTTAGTAGAAGCAAAAATTTAAGGACACCACTAGTATTGAAAACAAATTTCTACACAGCCAGACACATCAGCAAGGTTTAATGTAGCCCTGCAGCTAAGAGTCCTGAGCTAAGAGCTCAGGGTATCTGCTGCGTGTTCTGCAACTGTGTTTTGAAAGACTTTTTATTCCATGTTACCTTCTTGCATTCACTCATTTCACATCCACCCAGCTGTCATCAACATGTCACTCTAAAGCCAAGAGGTGAACAATGACTACCAGAGAAGGTACCACGCATGAAGTTCAACTCTAACTTGTGAATTTAATAAGCATGGAAGTGAAAGCTTCAAACTAAGTTTTCAAAACAGCAGCCAAGTGCACCATCAGAGATTCCCAAATCACAGAGGGCAGCCTAGACAACACAGTGAAAATGCACTGCCCCTACTCCCCCACATGCTGAACTGGCAGGTCGTGGCTCAAGCAGACCTAAGAAGTCAGCCACATCTTTCAATTCTTCAGCTACGTGACTGAATCATCTATTCATAGCTACTATGCAGATAAACATGTATTCTATGTGATCTTGAGCCTTTGCTACGTATGTATTTTTGGTTCATTTATACAACACGTTTAGCAGTACATGGGATGGATGTATACACTTAAAACCCACAAAACTGGTGGAAAAAGATGGAAGATAGTTTAATAGTAAACACTGAATAATTTTTACTGTAATTACATCACTAGCAATAATCACTGTTGCTTCATTTCCAGCAGTAAAAGAAATCTGGAGGCTTCAAGCATGTTTACCCTATTCCTACTGTAAGACTTAATATACAGCATAAACTACAGCCTTTTGCCTACCAGGTACATGATGTTAATGATGTAATTTAAGCCAAATCCAAAATGGTGGAATTATTTGGGTTTGATTCTAGACCATAAGAGCTGATCTTTAAGCAGTAAGTCAGTTTGGATTCTTAAAAGGACTTTAAGGATTGACTGTTGTGTAAACTGCAAGAGGATAAAGAAACTACTATACTGCGTGTTGTTCAGTCTCTTCTGTTATAAAAAGCTTTCAGGGTTAAGCATAGACATTTCATCTTTTTTTGTAGTTTGATGTCAGCTGTTTCCTTGTTTCTCTCTCACAGTGGCTATGAATACTTCTTTGATGGTCTCCTTATCCAAGTTTCTGCCTGTAAAGAGAAATAAATTAGCTAAGTGTATTTTACAGTGTATGACAAAAAAATGTATGCAAGTAACAACCTGCCAGTCTTATCAGCAAGAAATTGTTTTTTATACCAACAAATGAGAAGAGCAGTACTAACATTATGCTGCAGATACTGAGGTAAATTTAGATTTTACAGGCAACACCACACTTCAAACTGGACAAGGAAGGGAAAGGAGGAAAAATGGAGGGGGTTGATGATAAAAACTTCGCAAAGCCGAGAGTAACAAGGAAGTAATAGAAATGTACAGCCTCAGCATTTCAAGCCTTTTGGAAAGGAAATAGATGTCATACATTTTAATGGCTATAACCAGTCACCTTCTTCACAGCTATCAAATACCTGATCAAACATACAAATTACCCCAATCACCATACTTATAATTACAGATTTTAAATATTCATAAATTATTTTAATATTACTAAAAGGGATCATGTGGATCCTTCTCAGCTGGAATATAAAACCACAGGAGGTCTTGATGGATAAACCTTTGACTGAAGGTTATGCTGAACCCACTCACTGCTGTTATTCTGGCCAGTTCAGACCAGTTGCTTTCCACTGGACGTCACAGGACTGCCTGCTGAAAGAACAGCTTCTCAAAGTCAAACTACGAGATACGTCATTTCCTCTTACCTATTAGGACCAGCCTATTTGTTCTCTTTTCATCTTCCTTCCAGGCTACTGCAGTCTCTTCCAGATCATACAGCTCATGGACACCTTGGACTATCACCTGATGAGATTTGCCTTGAATAGATACCAGTCCCTTATCAGAAAAATAACTGTTAGGATATATAAGCAAACCTTTAAAAAAGTAGTATTTAATAGAGGGAAAAAATACCTTTGAAACTAAGCCAAATAAGGAAAATACTTCCAGCAACTATGCACCCCTTAGTAAAAACAACCACATAGTATGACCACATCTACTCATAACATCCATTCTCACATCTCCTTGTTTTGTTAAAGACTGATAATTACCCTTTGCCATGCTCTGCCTTCTGTTCTTAATTTGGTCAGTATCTAGCATGTTCAAGCAAAAATAAAACACCATCTGCTACTATTCCACTTTGCATACAAATATGGTGTGCGACGTGTAAGTCTGTGAAAGATTTACTGCCAGCAAAGGTTATGTAAAATGAGCAAAAATGTTTGATTTCAGATAATTCTGATTAAGCTCTCACACTCAGCATGTTCATACTCTGAAACAGAAACTCTGAATCCTGGGGAACGAACAAACACTTGTGAAGTAGAACAACTAGCTACAGAATGCAGAAGAGATTACTGTTAGAGTGAGCCCATTAACCCACACACCAAAAGCTCTATTAGAACAGTCTTCATCACTTCATGTAAAACTTTGTAAAATATTTTAGCGGAACACACTCTGTAAAGCGTGTCTTACACTACCAGAAGGACATTGAGGTGCTGGAGCAGGTCCAGAGAAGGACAATGAAGCTGGTGAAGGGTCTAAGAGAACAAGTCTTATAAGGAGCAGCTACGGGAACTGGGGTGGTTTAGTCTGGCTCTCTGCAACTACGTGAAAGGAGGTTGTGGCAAGGTGGGGGTTGGTTTCTTCTCCCAAGTAACTATCGATAGGACAAGAGGAAATGACCTTAAGTTCCACCAGGGGAGGGTTAGATTGGATATTAAGAAAAAGTTCTTCACTGAAAGGGTTGTCAAGCATTGGAACAGGCTGCCCAGGGAAGCAGCTGAGTCACCATCCCTGGAGATATTTTAAAGACATGCAGACATGGTGCTGAGGGATATGGTTTTGTGCTGACCTGGCAGTGCTGGGTTAACAGTTGAACTTGATAACCTTAATGGCCTCTTCCAACCAAAATGGTTCTGTGATTCTATGAGTTTATCACAGGCCTCAGATCTCCTAAAGAATTAGTTTGACTCCAATATGCAATACAAAAAAATATGCCTGTGCATAGTAGTACTGTTTTCAGACAGCCCAAGATGTACCAGTGGCTATTTTCTTGTATTTGTCAGGAAGGGAAGACAAGGGTGTTCTTGCTTTGTTGCTGAAAGCGCAAGAACACAACCTTTCTTGCAATGAAAGGAGAATAGTGATGCCACTATCCATGCTGCACAAGTTTTCTCAGAAAACAAACCAGAGAATATTGTGTCTCTTGCAGTCTACCAAACGACAGACTCGATTCTCATTTTTTATTTATTTACCTGCTTGGTGTAACAAAAACGAAAATATATCTTAAATTGTCACTTATACTCCTCTCAAAACCATGCAACTGAAGAACATATGAAGAACATATGAAGTGCCCATGAAGATGAGTATTTAAGGGCTACATCTTTAAAACTACAGTCTGACAATACTGTAAGAAATTATAAGCACAGACCACAATGAGTACTGCACTGCTATGGTATACCAAATTCAACTTCTGAGTACTATGGCAAAGTCTGTAACTACAGACAGCAATCTGTAGTACCCAATCTACAGTATCCAATCCCTAAAGAAGTAGAAATTTATGTCAGATGGATGGAACCTTTCAAAGCAATGGAGGTGAAAAATTAAAAAGTGATTTAACTATGCCCTGATTATGAACTCTGCCACTGATGTGTGGGACTGTACATCTTCTCTCTCAGGTCAAAACCAGTAGGATCAATGTCTGCGTCTCCACCACCTATCTTGTTTTGAGTTCTTCCACCAGCCAGTAGGTAAGGAATTGTATGTACATGGAACAATGACAAATTGCTGTTCTCCATGTTGTCTGCCTTGCTACAGTGATCCAGAAATTCCTTTGATAGGACTGTAACTGACAGCACACTGCAGTTTTTCAGGTGTAAAATAGGAAAAGCACAAAACAAAGAATTCAGTCATTTCTGACTAACCTTCAGTCTTATGATGTCCATGGTGCACCCAGTCTTATCTTTCACATTCTTTTCCCACAGAAGATTCTAGGAAAAATGTTTTTTTATAAACAGAACGGCATGAGATGATTTTCTATAAAAAGCCACAGTGATTTTTCCATTGATAATGCTGTATTATTACCTGAATGAAGAGATTTAAGTTTTCTTCTTTTATATTTCCTGGAACTTCAAATGTTACCGTAATTATACCCTGCAAATAGAAAGACCAACTTATTTCCAAACTGAATAAACACTTCATTACATTAACTTCAAAAGTTCTTTATAACCTGAGCTCATAAAAAAGCAACTATACACCCATGTCAAAGTAAAAACAAAACAAAACAAAACAACTTAATTTATGTTTTGTTTTGCTCTTATTTGGCACATTATACTATCATTCTGGTTCTGCTTAGGCGTGCACTTAAGGGGCATACACAGTACTTTGAATAATGTAGTGCCATCAGCTTTTACTTCCTAATTCTTTGCTGTAGCTGACGTTTGTTCTCAAAGAAAGACTAGGAATTTTAATCCTTACAGGCTAGTAAGCTCAATCTTTCAAATATGATTAAGAACGCTATTTTATTGGCACAATGATTTTTGTCACAATTTCTGATCTTCATCACAATCCTATCTGACAAAAATCAGTCAACATATTTTTGCATATCTGTACTTGCCTGCTGTGAAAAGCTTTTTATAAATAGACTATGTAGCAATAGATTCCAAAAATAAGGATGTCTCAAGTGATGTTTTATTCCAATGCAACTACAAGTTTACTTCTCCAAAACAATTATTATCAAAATAGAGGATGAAAATAAATATGTTTACTACTAACAACTGATGAAAAAGGAAGAAAATAACATGTCTTAGGTTTATTGTTGCCACTATAACCTCTCAGTGGCATAGAAGAACATACACAAAACTACAGGTCCTGGTAAAAAGTCTCTCAGTCTTCTAAGACCCCTTAGAAGAAAGGCTGCAATAAGGTCTCCCCGGAGCCTTCTCATATCGAGGCTGAACAACCCCAACTCTCTCAGCCTGTCCTCACAGAAGAGGTGTTCCAGTCCTCTGATCATTTTGGTGGCCCTCTGCTGGAACTGCTCTAACAAGTCCATGTCTGCTTTGTGCTGACAGCCCCAGAGCCAGACACAGAAGAGCATCCTCCAGACAGAGTCTCACCAGAGCAGAGTGCACTACTGCAGTGGCTTGGGGAATCCAGAGGAGCCTTGGTTCTGGTAGCAGGAGTTGCGGTTGTATATTCTGTGTACACATTACATGCGTGAGGATGCATGCAGACAGTGTATAAAAAAGCAGGGCCCTATGAAAGCCTTAGTGGACAGGAAGATTACTGGGAAGAGACAGGACGGTGCCAGCTTCAGGCCCATGTGCCCATGGCGCAGTGCCTTCACAGTACCTGAGGGCAACATCCAAGAGAATTAGCCCAGGAGCTGCAGAAGGGGTACAGCTACCACCTGTAAAACACTGGGAGGCGTGCTGCTTACTGTAGGGGTATGCCAGAGTTTATCGTGTGCTTCAAACGGAGCCTCAGAAATAGCAGGACTGCTGAAAATTCATCACCGTCAGACTGGCAGTCACTGTTAGACTAACAGTCTGCTAAAACATGCACTAGCAAGCACTCAGGGAGAATGACAAAACCTTCATCAAAATTGAGCAGCTGGCAACACTCAGCTGGCCAAAGAGAAAGCTGTGTGACAGGCCATCCAATCTACTATGGAAACAGCATGCCCGTTTTTAAAATAAGAGTCCTGTCAGGCAGCCTGTGTTGCAGTGCTGCAGAAACAGGGGGACTGCTGCACCAGGTCCAACTGCTCAGCAACACTTCACTCAAGTACTTAAAGCAGTGCAGGACACCTACAGCAGCTGTCCCCAGGAGTTGCTTCTCCAGTGGCTGGGGGGGGGGGTGGTGCAGGCAACCTGGAGGAGTGCACCTTCAAAAGTAGGAAGCTCTGGGATTTACTGATGGAGCAGTACACTGTACTGATGTACACTGAGCTCGATTATTCTGACCCTACTAAAAAAAACCCTGCAGAGGCGCTGGGAGGGAGCGATTGACTGTGGTCACCTTGACGCCTGCTGTGATGCGGGGCCCTGAAAAAGCTCAGACCACAGACAAAAGGCTCTGACAGGCACAGTGACTACTGCCCTTCTGGTACCACCCGAAGACATCCTGTTGATCAAGGAGTGACCTAGAGTATCATACTGAGGTGAACATGCCAGACACAGGTGGGAGATCAGCTTCATGGCAAAGCATAACAAAACAGGACCTGCAAAAGTGTCAGGAGTAGATGAAAAATCTCCATGCTGCCCCCCTACAAACTGGGACTTGGAAAGGGGGAAACAAGTCCTTCAAAAGAGCTACACCTGGGAGGTAAGGAATATTTTAGAGTTTAACTTGACATCACAAAAATAACATAAAATTTTTTTGGTTTTGTTTTTAGCATATATGAGCTTATAGAAATGATACTCAGTGTGTGGCCATAGGGCAAAATCCACTGATACAAGTTACCTTGTTACTGTTTCCTGGGAAAACAATGGGAAGCACTCAAAGAATAGAAATTGACACATGCCTAACTCCTCTGAAGTTTTATTACAGCTTTAAAGAATACAACATCGTGAACACCATCCCCCTGATATCTACATACACAGACAACATTTGGACAGAAAATCTTCAGGATAAAGACTGGCTACAAATTTAATTCTTGATTCTGCAATTATTGAGAAAAGTAGCGCTATTTATCTGTTTCAGTGACATTCTCCACATGAATGAACGAGTGGTGTGACTGTCTGGAGAAGTGGAAGCCTATAAGCTATTTTTGAAACTAAGACTTCCTACATCCATTTAAAACCTACCTACAAAGAACATTCCTATACGTATTCTACTTAATCTTCCTGAGATCTTACAACATTACTCTGCAACTGAAACCTTCTGAAAAGGTAGCATGACTAGCATGTAATGCTTGTATTTACCCTCTGCAACCTTACTGTTACAAAAGACTGAAGTGGTATTTTTTTGGTAATTACCTTGTCTAGGTGTGCATGTGTTGTCTTTACATGCTCAAGCTTTTTCTGCAAACTGAAAATAAGCAAAGTTAAATGCCACATTCGAGTAGGGTGGACAAAATGTCATTATTTAAAAGTTTAAATAAACTTCAGTACAGCAGTGCAGAACTCAAATATCAAAGACTATATACTCAGAATAAGCTTCAACTGTTAATTCGATTTTAATCTCAAAACAGAGATGTTCAATTATATTGGCTTGATCTAGTTAACGATATGTGTTAGAATGTTAGATTTTTAAAACATAAACACAATTAGATTAACGATTTGCAATATCTTTGGTCTTTTAAATATCTATATTTCAAGGAGTGTAAATGATATACCCTTGATAGTTCTTTGTGTAGGAAAAAAAGGCAAACTACATCATTAAAGCAAGAAGGGAAAAACAAATCACTATAATCTGTTAATTCATTAGACGTTAATTTTTTTGAAAACAAAACAAGAAGAATTATTAGAAAGCCAGAAGAAAAAAAAAAAAATGTACAAAGTTGTTGCCTGTGAGAATGAAATCTGCAACACTAAGTGAAATACTATACATCAGCGTCCATTAAACTCAGCCGTACAGCTCATTCCCACTGTGCAGCATGCCTGCTAATTTAAAACTGTACCTCTCTTAATTCATAAAGGAACTGTTTAATAAACTAAAATTCAGGGTCTTCCCGTATCATTTTGTGTGACAACATAAAACTTTACTGCAAGTTTAGATTACACATCCACATCTGCCTTTAACCATGACAGTGCAAGAATTCTTCAAATACTGTTTCTGTACTAGAGAACATTCCCTGTCTTACATCCAGCACACAGAAAAGAATTCACTATGACAACAGCTCTCTGCTGCTTCAGAGAAGATTGCCCATAAAAATATCTCCTCCTACTTTGATGACTGTGCATTTTAAAAACCCTTTAATGGTGGCAAAAAGGTACTAACTGCCGCTGAAGTACCCTCTCCTACTTCTACTTCTCACATCTTCCTTGCTTTGTCTTTTTCTCATACTGCACTCCACAGAATCCAGAGTTCCTGATGTGCTTCCTGTCTCTTCAGGACATGTATAGACTACAAAGTTCTATAGGATCTACCAGTACAGTCACACAGAACAGATGTTGTATCTGCCTGCTATGCTGTCAGAACACCTTACTGTAGCATGCAGTTAAAAAACCAATTTTGTTAGCATACTGGTTTGTATTGGTGCTCAAATGGTGCTGTCTGCAAAGACTTTTTCTGCTACAGATGATAGGGCAGAAGCCATCACTAATGTTTTATGTAGGGATTTCTGTATCTATGAGCTGACACCAGGGTAAGCAATTTCACTGTACAGAGCTCAAATAAACCAAAAGACTTCATTTAAGTGGTTTACACCTTCTTCGTTCTTTTAGTATTTGTCTTAAATGCTGCAATTTTAGAGTGTTTTATCTCTTTTTACACCAAATATTGAGAAACTCTAAAGGAACTAGGAATGAGAGAAGAGAGAAGACTAGATTAAGGAAAGCAAGAGACATTTTTTTTTTTTTGTCAGCTCAAGGACTGTCTCATATTTGTAGAGCACAGCACTTCCTAGGAAACCTTGCAGAATGCCCCCAAATAGTACAACTAATCAGATCTAACTGAATTGCCATTACCAACAACAATCCTTCTCTGGTTCACATCTTGCTGCTTTCTCTCTGCTGAGTGGCTACAGGATAAGTCAGTTTAGCCAGCTGATCCACCATAAGAATTCAGCAAATAGGTTTATGATCTGGCTTATGACCTAAGCGTTATCTATTGCTGATAAAGGACACATTGGCCTTCCTCCTCCCTTAACTTTCCTACCTTCTGTGAATAAGGAATCATCTACAATCCTTTACCTGAAGTGCACAGTGTCCATCCAGGAAGAAAAATGAAGCTGATACTGATACCAGTTGCACATTCCCTCCTTTCCTTTGTGATCGCCCCAGTACTCCTCAGTCTCTTTGCTGAACAACTTCAGCACACAAAGTGAACGAGCCCTCCTCCCCTCACCTCTCATTTTACTGTTCTACCCTTCTAGCTTGCTGAAGTACACATTTGGCATTAAAAAGACCAAGAACATGGAACACAGTAACCAGAATTTGTAGTGGCTTTGTTTGCTGTGGAACCTCTGTTCCCTCATTGTTTTCTGTGAAAACTAAGGAGGCCTCCAGTTCATCATGAAAAATTTTTAAATCCTTTAAAAGAACCAGAAAAGAGTGTACAAACCTACTCTACTAGTAGTATTAAAGCAAAACTTGTATTCTAGAAAAAAAAAAGCCAACCAATCATGCACACTCTGGCTTATTTAACCTCACAAGGTCTAAATGCTTCTGCTGCACATATTTCACGTGAAAAAAATTCTCAGGTTCAGAATACCACTTAAAAAGCGAGAATTTTAAACAAGTGACTAAACTAGAATTTCTAACAGAAACTCAGATGGAAATTTGAGCTAAGATTTTAGTGTGTCTATTTCATGCATGTAGGTACACAATGGATTCTATTTCTAATAAAAACCAGTAAAATGATCACCATACCTTATTCCAGATAAACTGTCGAAAGCATGCAGGTCCAAGACATTGGAGAGATCAACTCTAAAGGAAGGGAAGAAAGAAAGGTCTGTATTTTTGCTGTATTTAAATATTGTTTATACTTTTTTTTTTGTAATGGTTCACTGAAGTTTGTTTTTCTGTCTATCATACTAATCATTCCTTAGTCTTATTTTTGGATGTTGGTTAATGAAGATAGTGTTTATTTACACAGTAACACGTAAGCACAGAAATGAAATAAAAAAATACATTAAACTACAAGGGGTTTCCGAGAAAGACGGTAAAATCTCTCCTACTGGATGCCTGAATAATGTCAGATTTTCCCTAAATGGGAAAAGGAACCCTGAATTTCTTCCCATCAATTACTCTGCACCATTAATACAGACGCCTCAGCACACACACAAACCCCTGGAACACGTGTAGCTTACCCTGACATACTGTTAGCAAACAAAACTGAAACGCCCTATGAGGCGAGTGCTACAGTGAAGAATTTCAGCTCTAACACCTGAACCAGACAAATGGAAAATGTCTATTGGAACAGACAGCACTGATCACCTTTACTTGTATGAACAGCTACCTACAAACTTGCATAAGACACTTTAAATAAAAGCAACACAGGCTATAGGTTTCACTGTTAATAGCAACTGATAGCTTTCTAAATGGAATTAATGGTATGTGGCTAAATACAAAAAACATGAGAGGTTAAAAAAAAAAACAGAGACCTCTGGAGTGTATCCAGAAATAAAACAATTTCTCTAAAGTTCACAGCCAGCTCAGTGCTTGGTGTTCTCAAGAGTGTTCTGAAAAAATCACATTGAAACATTCAAGAAAGTTCCTTTTAAATGTGGGTTTTTGAGGGACAAAACCTCCTCATTAAACAAAATCCGTTCTCAAATCACATGCTAATAAATTAAATTTTGTGCTTATTTCACTTTGGGAATGTTAAATCATGGGAGAGACAGAGTGTATCATTCACTAAAGAGTATTTACTGGTTAACAAGAGTGGTCATTGAGCGCTGAATCTGAGGCCCACTTCATCTACTGTCCAGAATTTAATGCTAGCTGGCATCAGACACCAGACAATGATACAGAAGTGGTTACTACACTTCACATATTGGACATCTTTCTATTGGACATGGACAGATACTGATTTACAACACAAAGCATAAGTTTAGTATCTTCTTCAAAATTGACAGCCATGCTGGATACCATCATAACTCTTCCAGAAACCTTTCTTTTTTTTTCCATGTTAAAAAAAATCTTGGCCTCAAGCTTGCACTTGGGCAAGCAATTAATTTCCTAGGGCATGCAATTAATGAACAATTTGACTTTATCAACACAGAGTTTGCTTTTCAAGGAATTCCTGATCTGCCTTTCAAAACCACTGTTCATTCTCACAAAGTTGCCACTTCTTTAATTTCAGCTGCAGCAATCTGTTCCAAGTCTTTTCATGTAGGTGTTTTCCTAAGCCCTGGTCATCCTTCACGATTTTATTCCCTATTCTCTTGCACAGGTAAAATTTCCCATTCTTCATAAATTCCAGAATTTTAAAAATGAATATAATGCTTGCAAAGGTTTACTGAATAGGAAGAAAGGGAAATGCTACCATGTTATCTCTCCAACTCCACACCTTGCAGTATTTTTATCTCCTTTTGTCATTCAATCCTTAATGCTGCACTCCAAGTACTTACATTAGATGAAGAAATATCACACTGCACAGATGTCATGAAAACTCCAAGTAATACAGAAGCCTCAAAATTAAAAGCCAAATTTGTATATTCTAAAATTAGCTTTGAGTAAATACACAAGATTTATATCAGAATAAAATCCTGATCAAATTCAACCTTGAGCCATCAGAATATTGTCACCACCATTTATAGACCGAGAAGAGAGAATAACAACAGTAACATTACTCTAATACAATACCGAATTTACAGAATAGGACAAATTAACAAAAGTCTAAATTTTGCAGCAGAACATGGAGTGCCTATTTACACATTAAAACTCTGAACGTATCAAGGAAGATGTTGAACATTAGAAGTTTGATTGTAAGAGTTGTTCACAAGTTTAGCCACACTTGCTGTTTTGAATGTAAGTCCCTAAACGACAATAAATCTATCAACAAAAACAACTTTTTATGTAATACATGCATGGAGACCTAAGGATAGTGGTTTACTGAGGATCACTGAAGAGCAATAATTTACTGTGAAACATTTCTCAGCAGCAGAATTTATGATCCCCTCTATAGTATCATTTATTCTTGTTCTTTGTGTTCTTCAACAGAATTTGCAAACTAACGAGAAAGGAGTCTGAAGTTGTGAGAGCTACTTAAACATTGCATGTTGTTCCTTGAACAAAGTACAGAAAACAGGACGAGAATAATCCTTATAAACTAACAGGATAGTCACTAAAGAGAATGCTTTTCATAGTGCAACTGTTCACTAGTAGAGCATAAAACATATTCCAGTGATCAGACTGCAGAACAGAATCTCAAATAAGTTAAAGCCAACAAAAACATTAACAAAACTAATATTTGGAAAATGTAAACTAAGCTGATCTTTTGATTGAAGTCAGACAAGCACCTGTCTGCAAAACCCCGAGTTAAAATACATATTTCTGGTCCTACCTGATCAGGCAACAATAGTAAATATTCTTCTCCACACTTTCCAACTACATTTGAAAGTAACTTTAAAAACCCAAGTATATTTTCTAAGATTATGCCCATTATCTTCACTTCAAAAATTGCTTAAAACAGGATAGCCTGCTTTCCTAATGCCCCTGGAAATACCATATACATTCAAGTCCTTATTAAAAAAAAAAATCTGAGTCACAATTTCAATGAAAAATAGCAAAAACTATTGCTATGATATGCAATTACTATTCTCTCTCATAAATCTTCTTGCACTGCTTTCACAGTAAATGTATAGTAACAACATATTTGCAGCAGCCATCCTAAGTGAGAAAAATATTTAAGCTGACACAACAGAAAGAAAACATAACGCACATGATCAACAGTTGGTTCAGAGACAACTTGACCTTGCAAGTTGGTGTATTTGGGTAACAAGTTACAAGAAACTTTGAATTTCTACCTGTAACTTTCCCTTAAAAATCTGCTACATTTTTGAGTACGCTGAAGCCAGTTAAACTGTATCCGTACTAGCATTTTTAATGAACTTTCCAAATGGTATTACCCCACAACTGGAACATGACTGAAATGTAAGTTTAATATGAATATGGCTTTTAATTATGAAACTTAAAACAAAATGCAGCTTTGGAAAAAAAATAACAAAACAAGCTGAAGCTTTTGTAAAATGCATTTTTCCTGTAAATAAGAAATATTTATGGTTATATTGCAAACTACAATAAAAATCACTAGGGATTAACTCTGTAAACCAAGTTCTGTCTTAACAGAGTTTTTTTTTAAAGAAAAATAGTTTTACACTAGAGTGGGGGATGTGAACAGTAACAAAAAATACAAAAGAAAAATACATTTTTACTTTTTTAAAAAAAACTTTGTCTAGATGTTTAATTGTAAAATAAATACTGAGTCAAACATTTCTGATTTGATAGTTTTCCTTTACGCAAACTGTTCTAACAGCATACTTAAATCTGTCACAAAAGAAGCAGGATCTGGTACCTAGTAACAGTGGTCATTTAATACCTTGATCTTTGTGTCTCTAGAATTTTAACAAGTCCATTTATTGACCTAAAATAAAATAGAAAAATCAGAAGTTAGATGAAACTGTAATACGTTGCTTGAACAAGCTAACCACGGAACGCAGCACGACAAACAGCACCAGAACAATAAGCCCAACTCTGTTACCAACTTGTTGAACAAGCCACAAAACATCCTGACAGACTTTCTTTTTGTGACTTTTCATCTCCTAACAGTTGGGGAAATTTACAAGTTCTGACAACAAAACACTACAGTGAGGACACCATTTTCCTATCCAAGACTCCTCATGACATAGTCTGCTAAGTCTAAGCACTTTTAGCATTCAAACCACTAATAAAGTTGAAAAATGAATGTTTTAAAATAGTTTACATTCTGGTTATCGTGACTTTGATAGAAAAAGACAGGGCATGTCTTTTATCACTCATTTGATTCAGACCTTTGTTTCTTCTGTGCCCATAATAAATATTTGGGACTTCCTCCTTATATCTTTGCATTTGCTAGTGAACTCCTATCTACTAGCAGGTTTTTTGTTCCCAGATTCTAATTCTGAAAAATGGAATAGCTGCCAAGAAATATGAAAGTGTGGACACCTAGGATGAAGGCCTGACCTTGGTAAGTAACTCCGATCTTACCTAGATAGGCAAACTGCTAAGATTGTGTAAACAGATGTATTGAAAAGCTTTTTTTAAAAGTCAGAGTCTCTTTTCGCTTCTGGGCTAACAATTTGTGTCAACGTCATCATGAGATCTAATTTCTGTGTTAACAGCACAAAAGTAGTAACTGTGTTTAAATAAAAACCTTTGAGACAGTACAGTGTTATAGTTATGCCAAAAAATTCATACCTGGCACATGTTCTGACTTTGTTCAGTTCTTCCTCTGAAACCAAATCTGTTTTATTGATGATTATAAGATCAGCTAATGCAACCTGCCTACGCATGAATTGGAAAAAAAAAAAAAAAGAAAAAAAAAAAGACAACGTGAACGAACAAATACTTTTTCTGCAAGGCAGAAACACCATCTCTCCCACAGCATAAAAAACCAGCACAAGCATTGTTAGTACAGAAAGGCAAGTATTAATCAACCTAGAGCACTATGGAGGATGACTAAAGTACTGCTGGCTTCTCCTTGAGGTGCTCTTCCAAGCCCTAGGAGAACCCTACTAAGCCACAAAGGCTTGATAGTTTGTTTTGGTTTTTTGTTTTGTTGGGATTTTTGGGTTTCTTTGTTGTTGTTGCTGTTTTTGTTAAATGCCATCTAATGCAAAGTACCTGGTGAATGATGAACTTTATATGCCCCTATGTCTCTTGCACATACTCTTTGTGAATTCATACTTGAAGTCTCTTTGCTTTATGAGGACTTCTGTTGTTACAACTACCCTTAATTGTTGTGGCTCCACGTCTAGCAAAAACTATACCTCCAGCTCTGCTCCCAGCTGACAGCATGCAATTCTTTATTTCCCTCAACACAGGTGGTTCCCCTTCACTTAGAGTAAAATACCATCCCTTTTAAAATATGTATTAGAGGAGTCAGATCTTGGCAAAAAGACCAAATGAAGCATGAAGTCACTTTTCTATTTTCTACCTCATTACACCAATCTACTTTGGTTTAAGAGCAACAGAGGAGAAAAAAAGACTTACAAATGAAAAAGAAGCCATTTCTAATGAAGTTGTATACAGCACAGTTCCTAACTATGATATATAAAATTAATTTATATATCCATACCGAGATGCTTCATTGACAAGGCCTTCAGGCTTTTCCTCTGTCAAGTGCTAGGTGAAAATGAAAACAATTGGATTAAGCAAATTCAAATGACATTTAAATTCACTGCAGTTAAAGGAAGTCAAAAAGCAATTCAGCTGAGGTATGTTTTTCAGCAAAGTATTGATTTTTTTCTGTAAAATGATGGTGAAAAAATACATTTATACATCACCATTACAGAAGTTATAACTTCTTTTATCAAAACTCTTTTAATTAATTTTATGGTTAGAATGCTAAAGAGTTGGAAACCTGAAAATTGAAACTACTTTTCACATTTATGATGAAGTAGAAGTTACCACGACATAGAATAAGCGTGGAAAAATGTATCCGAAAAAATGAAAGTACAATAATTCTACTGATCAGTGTGATCTCAACTAACTGTTAAAGATGGGTTAGGCTTGAAGTACAGGATTTCATATACATAACTGCATACTCCTTTTCTCTGATTGATTTAACAATCTATACTTTTATAGTAAAAATGCCTCTTTTTCTGGGTTTGTACCAATAAACCACCACTCCTTGGCAAGTCTGCTCAACATCAGTGCTTGCAAGCTGCACAGCTGGGCAGAGGAGTCAGCACTGACAAAAGCAGCAGCTTCTGGTCATGCAGCAGAGTTTAGTATTATCTGCAGCTTTGTGTTCCACTCTTCTGCTCAAGCTAACGTCCTCGCAGAACAATTAGTGAAAGGGAAAAAGAAATGTCTTCATCTCAAACAGCAGTGGGAAGTTCAGCAACACAAAGCCTTACTTAATTTAGGCAGAGCAACAGACTACATTGAAGCAGCAAAGATTCAGCTGCAAGTTGTTTTCTGCCCACTCTGCCACTTAAGCAGCAACTTCCAGGAGAGAAGCATCACAGACACCTGGAGGCAATAAAACTTGAAATCAATGCTCTAGTAGTAAGGCCTCACCACTTCTGCATTCCAGCTCTGGAAATATTAAGAGTGTCCTGTGCATTCCTTCATTTGCTCTAAATGTACTGGGGATATTATTTTAAAATTTGGTTTTAAAGTCAGAGAAATACCAAATAAAACTGCAATTGTCATGGGAAATATGTAAACTTCAAAACCCTAGAAAACTATTTTTATTTTCTTCCAATGGAATTATGAGACATCTAACATTATTTGACTGTCAGTCTATGACCTTAAAAACAAACAAAAAAAATATCTCCTGATTGTGCACAAATCTAAGCAGCGCATAACAACAGGATGACTTGGATCGATGACTTGGACTCTCCTCTGATCTTCTTTGTAATCCTCTGTGTATTGATTCTATTGACTTAGATGTTGTAAGATTTGTTGCTCTGAAAAGAACAATGCAGTAGTCCAGATTTCAAGGCCTGAATTGCTGTCACTTCCAGCTGTCCAACTACTTGCCCTTGATTAAAAAAATGAGTATTTCAGATTGCTGGATGACAAATAGATTAGCGTGACAACCCACAATATCAATTACCACTTCAGTTTCAATTTGGCTGACTAGTCACAGGCTATTATTTGTCATCTTCTCTTGTGATGGGTTGGTTCTCCGAAGCATGACACCCTTAAATTGCTGCCTATTATCTCAATGTCATTACCTATAGGGCTTTCAAAATTCTTTGAATCATAAGCAGCTGTTGAGGTCAAGCTTTGCAAACAGAGGAATTTCACAAGTTAGCAAGTCCTTTATACAAAGCACAAATTGTTTACATGGAATATAACTGAGAAAGACTGAAGTTTCTATTATTCTGAGTGGATATCAGTGTTGTACAGGCTTACTGATTAAATAATTTAGGAGATTTCAGTAAGCTGTCAAAGATAATGGATAGAAAAGCCGACTGTTTCAAAACATTTTTGTGTTGCTTCTGACAATAATATTAAGAGAAAGTTTAACAGTTTTTTTTTAATATTTAAACAATAATAATTTAGTGTTGCTGTGTGAAACTATATTTGATTCAAGCCAATAAAACAGCACTGCATGAAAACAACTAGAACATTTTTGCAAGTAATAAAACATATCTGAATTAGTATGAAGGCACTTAGCTAAAAAGGCGTCTGACTTAAGAGATGCTGTGGTTTCTTGTGACAGTTGACCTGACTTAGAAGTCAGTTCCTGCTTCAAAGAGCAAACTAGTTCTCAGTCCCTTCCTCTCACCCAGTTCTAACTTCTCCATAAAAGCCCTTGCAAAACACTGTTGCCTAATTCACCAAGCTGCCTTGTTATGGGGTTAGATTAGCAGTTTAAGGAAAAGTTGAACAACTTGATCACAATTTCTTCCATTATTGAAACTCTCTGTTCTACAGGTCTATTCTTACTTTACACTTTATAGAGATTACTCTAGTATCTGCTCTTTTTGTCTGCTTCCATCTAACAACGTCATCTTTTAATCTGAAATGGTACCTAATCACCTGGCTCCCACTTCTCCTCACCACAACTGCCATTACTTTAGCATCTTTCCCAGTTCCAGCCCTAACTCACTTGTTAGCACACTGGCATCAGAGGTCTGTTCTTAGTCCTCTCCTTTCAAGGAACACGGACCAGTGACACTCTGCAAGACGAACTTCTCCACTGTTTTTACAGTAATCCATACGTCTATTTGGAACCCAACCAAGACTCCTGAGTGACACATTGCTTTGTTGGCAAGAATCTGAATTTCTGTGAGCATCAGTACTACCTTGTTCCCATTCAAAATACAGTACTAACACACCACAACAACTGAAATATATTCTCACCCATTTTAAAAATTAAATCCATTGTAAAAATGTAATTGTCCTGGTTTTGGCTGAGACAGAGCTAATTTTTTCTTTTTAGTAGCTAGAATAGGGCTGTGTTTTGGATTCAGTATGGGATTCGGTATGAGAAGAATGCTGACAATATATTGATGTTTTTAATTGTTGCTAAGAAATCAAGGACCCTTCAAATTCCCATGTCTTACAAGCATATAAGTGCATCAGAAGGTGGGAGTGAATGCAGGCAGCTCAATGGACTCAACTGACTGATGGAAATTCTGTATTATATAACATCATGCTCAGTATATCATAGAATCATAGAATCATAGG
>NW_008605944.1:0-3291 GCF_000691845.1 Merops nubicus
TAAATGATTCTATGATTCTATTCTATAAAATTTAGCAGTGGGGCTAAAAATGAATATTTGAACAACTGAGATCAGGAAGCTGAACATGAATGCTACAGTTCACTGTAGCCTACAAGTTTTTTATTTCTTCATTCTGATTTTCCCCTTTTTGACTAAAAGATTTTCTTAGAATAATTTTCATTGCAGTATAAGAAAACATCTTCTGTTTGCAAGGAGGTAGCTGAACTATCTTGGCAAAGGATTGAATGGGAGCCACTACTGCACAGCAGGCATGCAGGGTCCAGCAGAAGAGACCAGTGGCATGTCTTCTGGGCCAGGATATCACTGAAGGCACTATTACAGGGAGGAAGATATAAAGTCGAACTTCAATTTTAAAAAAACAAAGGCAGTGGGAAGTGAGATTGCTCTGTTGTGATGTTTAAAGTACTCTTTGGAAATGTTATGTGCAACAGCTGAGGATATACAGACTCCAAGCAAGAAACCAAGATATTGCAGTACATACCAACCTTGAGAAATGCTTGTTTGTTTTTGAATGTAAAAAAAAAATCAGTGGTTGCAAGATCAAGATCAGCCTGATTGTAGCTGGATTGCTAGTTCAATGTGATCCTAACCAGACTTAAAGGCAGCTGGGGTGAAGAGAAGCGCTAACTGAACATACAGAAGACTGAAACCTGTGAAGAAATGATAGTTCACTAAACTTTGCCTGGTGAGATTGGACAGACCAGACTATGGATTAAGTACAGAACAAAGGCAGACACAGGGAGAAGGAGGGCTGCAATGGATGTAGTGGGCCTCCTCTGAGGCTTTTGTATGTACAGGACGTGGATATCGAAGGGGTCAGTTCTGATAGGTTCACAGGTGCTGTATGGGTGAGCGAGGTGTTGTCCTCTCTCAGTCCTCAGAGAACGAAGAAAGCAAAAGCCGGGCTAAACAAAATGAGCTTTTCCAAGGGCAGGAAGATAGTCTTTTAGTGGTGTTATCTGCACCCATAGTTGTGGGGAGTTGGAGGGCCTAAGACATCTAGTTTTTCTCCTCTCCTTTTATACGCTGCCTGTTGTTTTATTAAAAAGGCCCACTTCATTCCAGAACATGCAGACACTTATCTCTTAGGGGGAGGGAGGTCCTTGGCCACTGCTATGTGGCTCTTTGAGAAAGAAAATGGTCTAGTCTTGAGAAGTCCCATTGCAGAGGTCACAGTAAGCCATCCGGCATCAACACAAAGGCTTCTAGTACCATGGAAAACAATTGTTTGAAGCTTGCTTACGTTGAGGAAAAGAAGAGTTCTGTTAAGTAGGTGACCACCTAACAGCACAGTACAATTAGAAAGTCCAAGTATGCAAGATTCTTGGTAGTTTTTTTGAGGGGGAAGAGGGAAGTGTTGCTTTTGCAGGCCTTACGACTTTTTGCTTCTGCCTGGTCTGTGGCACAGGCCTGTCCATCCCAACAGTTGATGGTTACTTGAGCTCTAATGCAAATATTTAATGGGTAAAATTGCTCTGTAACATGATTTAGGAAAGCACTACTTTTTTCTCAGGTGACTTCTCCTTGAATAGTGCTCTTAAAATTCTAGTACTTTGCTTCTTGCATACTTACTGAAAGCAAAGGCTTTCAACAGCCTTTTTTTTTTTTTTTTTATTAATTGGCATGATGACCAAGTTGCTAGCCAAATTTTAATCCATTCTGCCCAATGAAAATCAAGGTATTTGAAATAAGAATCTGTGGGATTTAGGTTTAATAATTCTCTTGTTTTCCTGTAAGGAATTTCACAAGACCAAGCATTAAAATATTGGGAGGGCCTGGGCAGAAAAGATATTTTTAAAGATTTCACATCAGAACTGTGGCTCACTCTGTAAGAATATTCCAACAGAAACCTTGATTGTGGTACGAATGTGTAGTTGAGGTGAACTACTTATGCAGCAGTTGTTGGAGACAATTTAGCACAGATAAACTAAAGTTGCAACCAGTTACATGGGTAGTTGTGCCCGAAGGAACAAAGCAGACCTTAAGCACTAGTGAAACGACTGAAAGGCCAGCCTGTCTAAGTGACCAGTAATGACTGAATATCTGTGCAGGAAAATTTTTTCCTACCTAATGCTATCATCCTTCCATTTCAAAGCTGAAGTTTGAAGCATTAAAAATGCCATCAAACACCCTGTTACTTTAGGCTGAAAACTGAACATTAAAACCAAAACACTGTGTTCCATGTGGGTCCTATTATAATCAGCAGTGGCCTTAATTTATTTGGAAAAGTAGTACCAGATTTCCAGGTCATTTAAGGCAGTGAAGTCCAAAGATTTTTTTTATTTCACACCTTTATCAGTAAAAGATTTGTGAACATACATACACAAAATATGTTTATTTGTTAATAGATTATACACGTATACTACTGTACTATTATGTGGATTATAAAAGACACAAAATAGAAACCAAGAAAGGATGGTATAAATGCTATTTAAAAAAATTTTTTTCTTAATGAAGACTCTTTTTGCTCTCAGTAAAGATCTTTTAGAGGGAGCTATGTGATTGAATATGCTTCACTATTTTTTTTTTTAATCTTGGTTTAACACTTAAAAACAGAACTTCAAATAGCTGTATCAAAGTTCACTTGATTTCAATACTTGGTTTTAATGGTTGTCATAACTGAAAAAGATACTTCACAAAGATATGTAGATCCAAATGGAAGAAGTCATTGTTAGTTGTGCTTAGTAAATCATGATACTAGTTTTCTACTTCCATACACTAATTATGCAAAGGTTTTTCTTGGAATTCATGTATTAAATTTCCATTTTCCCTGATGTCAACGAGTTGTTCTTGCTAACTGAAGGGAAGGTGTTGCACTCTCCTGTTTTTAATAAATGCATTCAAAAACCCCCAAAACTTTTCTGTTGAAATATTTTTAAGCACATTAGGAAATTCAGTTTGGAAGTCCTTTAAGTGTACTGATTTGAGAGGTTTTTATAGGTAACACATCATTTTCAACAACAAAATCACCTAACAGTAAAAACATTCCAAAACAATCTCTGTGCAGTGAGTTTCTTTTGAAAAAAAGTTACTTTTCTTGGCACTGTTAAAACATCAACTTCACCTTGAAGGGAGATGTTGAATGTGTATTTTTGAAAAAGCCTGCTAGGTAGCATACTATTGACAGGCACTTGTCATCACAGAAAAGGTCAGCAAGTTTTGAACAGTTGTCTTTGTAGAAAAACCATGCATAATCATAGAATCATTTAGGTTGGAAGAGACCTCCAAGATCAACAGGTCCATCCATCAAGCCAACACTACTAAATCCTC
>NW_008605945.1:0-8738 GCF_000691845.1 Merops nubicus
ATCAAAGTCTGCACGCCTGAAGTCCAAACACAGGGATGCAGAGGAGAGCTGAACTGCTCAGTGGCTAGCACCACCGGATACTCGGCTGAGAAAAGGCAGATCCCTTCCAGTGAGGCAGGATTTGGGAGAAAGACAGGAGGCTACAGACAGCCTGTTCTGTTCCTGTCCCGTGGGCTTGGTTGCAGACCAAAGCCATTTATCTTGAGTCCTCCTTGGAATTGCTCTCATTGTTCTCACCATATTGAGAGGTGAAGAGAGCTTTACCATTCCACCAGGGGGGCTGAGGCAGTAACTGGCTGTTAGAATGTGGCATCTGCCCACTCTTCACAGGCTGCCCAGAGCATCCTCCATCCAGCACATCTGCTGCCCAGCTGCAGAAAGATGCAGGCAACATTGCTGAAACATTGTTCCAGCTTATTTTCTATTTGGAAATCTGTTTACTCTTCCTGAAGAAATAGTTGCTAGTAGAGGGGGAAATGGCCTTAATACACCATGTTGTTTCTATCCAGTTTACTTGTTTGGGCTTTTTTGTTTGTTTTTTGTTTTTACCAAACTATTTGAAGGTGTTCACATATTCTGAGATGTGACTGGAAGCTCAAGTTAGGATTTACTGAGATGGAAAGATGGCCCAAGTTCTTTGAAGGTTCTTCTTGAGAGGGACAACAAGATTCCCATCTGCTGCTATTTTAGTTGCCAGCTCCCTGTATTCTCTGAAAGCTAAAAATAAAAATCCTTTTCCTGTCAATCCCTTTTCTGAATGAGGCGGGTTTGTCAATGCTTTTGTTAAAGACAGTCACAAGTTAAGTATAGAAATGACAAAACTCATGGCTATTTTACCATATTTAAGAGAAACCCAGAGTCTGCTCTGACTTTCAAATTCCCCGAAGAATCCACATAGTAACAGTTTTGGAGCTGACAGTCATATTTTAGTCATTCAGCAACAGCCGTTTGGAGCAAATACTGCAGCACATACTGGACATGGCCTTAGAGAATTTCCTCTTTCAAACCTATGGAAGATTAACAGGTTGAAGTGTAAAGGTGAAAGATTAATTCTCAGCTGCTGTTGTGGAGATCTGTCCTCCCTTCCACTGGAGTCTCTTGTGCAGAATAGTGTCTAAAAACAAAATCACAAACCTACTGTGACTCCTTTTTGTTAGAAACACCATTTTCCATCTTTGGGTCAAACATGACATCCACTCCCTTAAAAGCAGCCATATCTCTGGAGGGAGCGTGCATCATCTCTTCCTCACATTTCGGGCAATTTTTTGGCAACAGTATTTGCCTGACAGTCCTTAAATTTAATAAATCAAACTAAAGAACATGCCATGACCCCTCAGCTACCACAGCTGGAGGTCTGCAGCTCTGTGCACACTTTCTTAGCCCAGGCTCTTCAGCAGTGCCCTCTCTGCAGTGGCCTCTGAGCCAAGCTGCTGGGTCTCTGCACCAGCAGCAAACTTTCTATATCCCCAGGAGCCTAACCACATTTTCCTCCCATCTTTGCTATTCCAGCTTTTGGGTTAACCTTTTATTTTAATATGTGATATTTGCCCCCAAAAAGAAGAGTAGTATACACACTCTTCGGCAGTAGAAAAGTGTGTATAAATGAATGACCTGTGCATTTAAAGGCATCCAGAGATTTTCATAGTTCCTCAGAATAAAAACCACCTGTGATCACAGCTCCCAACCTCTGTTTCCCAGGGGCTTTTGAGTTCTTTGGGGTTGGGCCCCCCTCCAGACACCGTGCTGCTCAGATCAGTTTGTTCTCAAGGCGCGTGCCTCTTCACTTCTGCCAGCATGATCGACTTTTAAAGAGCACAGTGGATGTTTATCTTTCCTCCACTTTTATGATGACTTTCATTTTCACCTGCCTCACTGCAGCAATACCTGGGTCCTCTTAGCACTGTTGAACAGGATGCTTGTTGTGATCGTTGCCCTCACACCATGTCTGGAGGCGCGGATGCCGTCTGTGGTTTCTCCCTGAAGGAGACATACTGGCCTTCAGATGGTGACACAGCCCTTCTATCCCATTATTGGTGGGCCACGACCACAGGCAGAAAGCCTGATGTCAGCCCTGGCTCAGAAGCTAAACAGTAGGAGATCCTGCAGGCTGTCCCACAAGACAAACTCAAAGCTCCATTGCATCAGATATATTGGATAGGTTAATGTATTTTGGTTGTAGGGAAGTCTTGCAGACATCATCATCATCATCATCATCAGTGCAGATGGGAAATACAGTCAAAGACTTTTCCTGGGAGGGAAATTATGTTCAGCTGAGTTCAACCGAACAAGAAAGGCTTGTGTTAGAAGACAAATCAACAAAGTTCAGTGCCATAGGACTGTACATCAGATTTGTCATGAGTTTGGATACCCAACCAGCTAAGAAAAGTGACGTAAAATTGTCCAGCTTCCAAAGGCATGTACAGATTTAATAATGAAATTAAATCCTCTTCCTCAGCTATAGATATTCATATGATACAGTTGAACTTAGATGCAGCTTGGCCTTTTCCAATATAAAGCTGTTGACTTTTCACCTACTGCCAATAATAAACCACACATTTCAGAAAAGGTGGCTTATTAATGTAAGAGAAGGAACTTATATATCACTGTTAAAGAAATTAATAGTGGGATTTGCTTGTTCATTTGGATTGTGGCAGCGACTGTAAAAATAACAGAGTAACTACAAGGAAATAAATCAAGATA
Organism: Merops nubicus; assembly: GCF_000691845.1. NCBI lineage: Eukaryota > Metazoa > Chordata > Aves > Coraciiformes > Meropidae > Merops > Merops nubicus. The sequence continues at coordinate 2,701 of NW_008605945.1, forward strand.
ACAAAACTAAATTGTAATTTTCGTGCCTATTCAGTTGGACAAATTTCTACAAGAAAAATAATATTGGGTGTGCCAGAAGTTTCTACATCTGTGCTTTTAAGAGGAAATCTTAGACAAAGACTCTTACCAGAAGAGAAGCAATAAAAGAGGAGAGGCTTTCATTAAATCTAAAGCTACAAGTTTGATTTTATCTCACTTCCAAAGTAGAAAATCAGTTTCTGGCAGTCAATACAGGGGAGAAGTATAAAGCAGCAGAATCAAACTATTATTTTTGTAATACATTGTTACACATTCATCCAGAGATGAGTAATTATTTGCCTTGTCCTACCTTTTCAAAGTGACTTAGGAGCAATTGCATGTAGCAGTGGAACAGCAGAAAGGAAATTCACAGCACTTCATGGTAGAACAAAGAGCTGAAAGAACCTTATAAAATTAGGACCCCGAGTTGGTGGTAAGGGGGGTAGCCAACAATCAGCATCCTGAGGGAGGATGGAGGCAGGTAATGCATTTTCTCTGCCATTGCTGTGACAAAGTACACATTTTTGATTGCAGAGCTTTTCATCAATGGAAGAAGTTTTTCCCCAAAGGAGTGTTGATGAGCAGTAAGACAAATATATCTTAAGGACCAAGTAAATGCCACTTTGTGAGCATCTCATATATGTCCAAGGGCACTGATGGGCAAAGACAAATCTCGCAGGTCTTCAGCATCAAAAAGAACAGATTAGGATTAAGCAGTTCTTTGCCTAGGGAGAATTTCTGTAGATTTTTCCCTCTTAGTCTTGATTTATAATCTCCAGCTTCTAGAGAAGGGCTGTCAAGAATTTTTATGAGGTTTTGTGTCAAAAATGCCAATTGATCTGAACCAAAGCTCCTGATAAGAGGGGTGATTTTTAAAATGTTCATTGACAGAAAACTATTTTTTAGCTTTGGTTTATGAAGAAACATTTCAGTTGAATATTTCCTCTGTGAACTGTTCTGCATCTGCTGCTCAAAGCAAATTTTGAAATCTGAAACAATTTGAAACTCATTAAAATAAAAATTAAAAGAGGTGGAAATCAAAATAAAATGTTTCAAAATGAGGAAACCGTGCACAAACTGATGTACTTGTTTTTTGGTTTTAGCAGTTTCTGCTTTTCAGCTTAACTCAGGACAACAGACCTTAAGAAAAGCTAAAGACCTCTTTATGGAATAGGATAAACAAAAGTTAAGGACCTCTTTATGGAATACAGTACACAGAGTCAGGATGATTATGCTTGAAATCGTATTTCACAGCTGGTTCCTGGAGGGGAAAGTGGGAGTCTCTTCAGAAGTTACTGGTGTTATTCTGGCTGGAAGACTGCCGTTCAGGACTAAACCTGCTTCTTCCACAACAGCCAGGTGCTGGGCAAGGCAGATCATGCATTTCTTCCCACAGGTCATAACTTGACAGAAATATTTTGTGCTCCTTCTCTATTGCTATTACTGGGAAGGAAAAAACCAAAACCAGAACATCCACACACAACAGTAAAACTGTAATATAATAATAATGAAAAAGCAAACCAGAACACCCTCCAAAACTAGAAGTAGGTTGTTTTGTGTAGCAAGCAGATCACCAGCAAGCAAAGAGAAAAGAGTGTAAATGTATGAATGCAAAATGTTGCCAGCGTGGATTTTAGTCACCATAACAGTGAGACTGCCTGTGCCAGCAGCCTGGGTGCAGGCAAAATCCTGGATTGTCTACCTACAAAATCAGTGTTACAGCCTGAAACTCTACCTTTCACCTTTATATAAACTCAGCTTGTGAATTCTGAAGCTCAGTTTGCAAGTAATGTTACAAGTAAAGGCTGGAGAGCTTACGTTGTGTGTTTATATTACCTGTGTCTTTCTTTGTTACATTCTCAAAAATTAACATTATTTCTGGCTGGATATGCACTCGTAAGTTGTTTGTTGGTTTTGTTTTGCTTTGTTTTGTTTTGTTTTGTTTTTTTCCTGTAAGTAATTAATAGAAATTAGATTAAGAATGCTACAGTCAGGAAAAAAAAAATCTGTTGTGTTCAGTTCTGGGTTATTTGAAAGCTACCTCAATTCCAGAGCTCTCCCTGTATGCGTGGGAAATTCAAACAGTGGTTTTAAAAACATACTGAAAATCCATAGGCAATGTCTGAGTTTGCACTGAGCTGTGAAGGTGAAAGAAGAGCACAAACATCCTACAAAAGACATTCAATTACTAATATTTGTCTTGCACTTCACACACAAACAAAGCCAACAGGAGCAGTGAAGAAATTTTGGTAGAGAAGCTAGACCATCTGGAGCAGTTTGGCTGGAAAGGAGAAGCAAAGCCCTTCAAATAAATGTAAGACACACGTTTGTAATAGCTGAAAGATACACTGTCTGCAGATGAAAACTGGAAGCTGGGCTTCAGACAAATATCAAAACTGGGCAGGAATAGCTGGGTGGTCTGAGATGTCATGAAATAACATACAGTTCACAGTAAACCAGAAAAAACCCCAACCTATAAAACTGTTAGCAAGAGAGGCTGTGTGGCTGTCTCTAGCATATCTCCCTTTCCTTGTGCAAATGGTGTCTGTACCTCTGATCCATGTGTATTGGACAAACGTACTCCAGCCATAAAACTGATGACCCAGGGGCAGCTCTTCTCTTGAGGCTAAGGGTGAGCATCCCCTCTAGGACTTAGAAACCTTGCTAGAATGTTTGTGGTTCTGCAAAACAGAAAAAATATCTGAAACACTAACTTTCAAAAGACCCTGTAGCTTTCTTCTGTGCACCTAAACAAAACAGCTAAATATAATAACTGAGTTACTTATGGCCTTGATAATGAGTAACCTGTACCATCCTTGAGTTTTACGATATTGTCCTCTGAAAAGTCAGAATGTTTTTTTCCATTGTATCTGCATTTGGACAGAAATAGGGGTCTCGTGAATACAGTGAAGGAGATTCACAATGGCTGCAGCCTCTTTTTGGTTTTGGCATGGATTTCTTTGATTGTATTGTGGAAGTCAAACAACCTGTCTGAGTCTCAGCTTTTCCAGCCGTGTGATAGGCAAACTGCCCTTGCCTGCAGAGCAGAGTGGTAGCTGCTCTGAAGAAGGAGAAGAAACAGTAAAGTGTCTCTTCACCACCACACAGGTAGGCAGGTGAATTCTGCTGATACTTTTCATATTTGGGAGTGTGTCATCTTTCAATGATCCTTTAAAAAGTAGTCACCAGATTCAAATGTTAACATTGCTGGGCAGAATGATGAATTATTTCAAAGTATTGGGTTAAAGGCGTCATTTACAGAGAGAGACACTGCATAATTGTGTCAGCTGGTATTTTTATTAGCCAAAAGACAGGTTGAGGTCAGCTTACTCCTTGAGCATGATGAACCACAAATGGCCATAAGTATTCACATCCTATCAGCAGCTGTCACATCATCTCAGCAGCTGTCAGGGAGTACAGCTAGAAATCTGAGACTGTCCAAAGAGCCAAAAAGAGTAGGAAGTAATATAAAAAGTCATCACCAAATAGTTGAAAGAAGAGGTTTGTACCACCCTTATAAAGTACACAAACAAGTACCATAGTAAGCATATATCTCTGTGCAGAAGTTTCATTTTCTGTGCACTCTGCCCCTCTCAAATCTTTGAATGGAATATCATAGCCATTATTTAGTTTCTGATGCTTTAAAAAAATATGCTACAAAAATGCTGCCTTCTCCTAATGCAGCTCTGCCTAAGCAACACTGATATACTCCTGACAGTGTCAACTCTTGTGATCCACTGATACGGAAGATTACACATTAAGCAAATTTGCAACGACCTGCCAGAAATGAAAAGCAATGTGAAGTGGAACACATGTAGTAAGTATTGTCATCCACTATGTACATGCCTGGATTTTACCTGAATGCAGTTTTCTTCCGCTCCTCTCACACATTCATCCCACTTAATTCAAAGTGTTGTCATCCTCTTCCATCTGGTGTAAATACAGATGTAGGATGTTGGCGCACACCATAGTCACCCTGAACTGAGAGACAAGCTCCTGAGTGACTGGGAATTAGGTCTCCAGTTTACAGAGTCAGAAGACCACAGAGCAGGACTTTCAGGGCACCATAAGTGGCTTAATTCAGGAGGGCTTTCTTTGGCAAAGGCTCCATACCTGTTTCATTAGGTGAAACTCAGAGCCTGCCTTTCCATAAGGAAGGAAAAGTAGTATCTGACAGTAGACAGCTTGGAAGTTCCCGATTGTGTCTTTCAAGCTAAGACAGAAAATCCTGCTCCAAAGGTCAGAGTTTTGGTGCTCCCACATCTCCATAAGGTCCACATCTGACTTGGTGGGAGACTGAGGCAAAAAAGAAACTCACCTTTGAGTAGGGTACACCTTGCACATTCTGGTTCTGCAGCTTGTGTAAGGGCTGGCTGATCAGCCCATCCTTGTCCAACTGCTGGTGCCCTGTGTGGCAGGCATGACAGCAAAGTGGCATCAGCTGGCCACACACAGGCTCGTAGCCAGAGAGGAGGACCTCACCCCCATGCAACACAGCACCCGATGCGTACCACTATATGAGCAGTAAGTCTGGCGCTTTCACAGCAAACTCAAGAGGGGCAGCAAGGCTGGGGCTGAAGAGCAGGACAGATGCATGTGATGTTTCTGGTGAGGGCTGGGACCTTGAGAGTGCAGGACTTACTTTGGGTTCTCACCCAAAAGCCAGCACCTGCGACTTAGTAGAAGACCAGCACGTCTCTCCAAAGTTGCCCTGTTGTCAACTACTCTGTCAGGCTACTCTGAAGTTACCAAGTTAATTTCTGTGGCATTTCTGAGGATAGCTGTAGCAGCATGTCCCAAATGTCCACCTTGTTTTAGTATCAGCGAAACCTCTTTTAATGCCTGTCCCAGGACATTCTTCTTCCAAACAAACCTATACACCCACTTTTTCAAGGTGAATTTAATCAGCATGTTTCAGGAAGGAAGTAGACACTGTAGAGCAACTAGGAACTGTACTGGTGGCCACTTTCTTTTTTTTTCTTGACCCATTTTCAAAACAGATGTTACATATTCCTCTTAAGTTTCATCATCTCATCTCAGGACATGCAACAGATACGTTCCAGAGTTTCTGAGGGGACAAAGATCATCATAAAGAGGTTGTTTAAAAAAAAGAAATCATAGGAAGAAGAAAGAAACCTAGATGTTTTGCATGCTAGTGAGGAAAATTTGTAGGAAGAGATAATTTTATTAGTCTGTCTCAAGTAATTTGGGAAAAAACAGGAAAGCTTTCAGACGTGAGGAACCACCAGAGACAGAAGTGTGCCAGTGACATGTTAATAGATATATTTGGTTCCCTAAGAAAATTTATGACTCAAGTGCAGTAACCTTAGGCAGCTTTTAAACTCAAACTAGGCTCAAAAGGCAAAAGCAATTTTAACATATGATGAGCTAGCCCCCAGAGACACCTTTTCTAAAGCTTGTTCTCTCAGACTGATGAATTCACTAAACATTTTCGGATACTGCTTACCTTCCTGATAGCCTGCTTCTCTCTTCCTCTCATCTTTTTGTTATTTTATTAGAATATCTTTTTGCTTTACAGGATAAATGGTTCATGTTAACATGTAAGTTGCAGGGTGTGTGGCTGATCTGAGACCCAGAGCAAGCTTTCCTACCCTCGCTTGGCAGTTCCCATGGCAGCATCTGTTAGCTCTCCCTTCCTCTAACGTCTTTCTGATTTATCTCCACTTGCCTCTTCTATTATCTCCTCTTGCCACCAATTTCCCCCTTCTTAGAATCTGACAAGTTGACTAGCACCTTCACATAGCAGCTACCACAGGTCCCCCAGCATCTCTCAGCCCTTGCTGACAGCTGAATAATATGGTATGTGCCCTGTTTCAGAACTATCATTCCCACACAACAGTTTTCAGAGAATAATTTCTCTGATGCCCTTTGTTTCTTTCTCCTCTGTCTCCCTATTCTATGCAGTCAGTTTATCCTTTCTCCAATATTTACTCCCCATCAATTCATTGAGACTTTGTAATTGGAAGGAAGAAGCTGTTTAACATCTCTGTCGGGGACAT
>NW_008605946.1:0-3312 GCF_000691845.1 Merops nubicus
ATGATTCTATGATTCTATGATTCCAGGTACTGGGATTTTGTTGCTCCAGATGTATCAGAGCCACTTAGAGATTCCAAAAGTGGGCTGGCAGTGCACCAAAATCTGGGCTACTGAGGTTGATATCTTGTTTTGTCCCTGTCTCCAGCATTATGCAGCCACTTGTAAATTCCAGGAATGGCAAGATAATCCACGAACATCCTACTTGCAAAGCAGACCCTGTGTGTGCTGTTTTTAAAACAAAGGAAATTAGTTATTAATTAATCAATGGGAGCTCAGAGCTTCTATGCAAACTATCGCCTCATGTTCCATTCATGTGTTGGGTGAACAAAGCAATGCTGTTCTCCAGGCTTGCCTTGGTTTCTCTGGTAGGGCACCCATATAATATGCCTTGTTTCAGGCTGCCACCCAGACTAGACCAATGAATATTTATTTTAACTTATTTTGCTTCCAAAATCCAAAGGTAATTAACCTGACTGCAGCTTGCTGTGTACACAGATCCCTTCCCCTCCAAGTATTTTAGGTTAATTCTTGTGGAGACTTAACACACATACACACGTATGCACACACACATGCACATTTTTATTATTTTCAATATTTCTCCTCTCCTACTTCTCCTGCCCCTTTAGTATCAGCATTTAAAAATAACTTGAAGTAAATAATAATAATCTAAAATTACTTGACGCAGGAAAATCACTTTGGTTGGTCTTCTTTGGATATTTGTTATCTTCAGAAAACTTAAGAAAATATTTTTTTTTTTGCTTCTGTATAATAACACTACAATATTTTCCTTTAAATATTTGTGTTACTATTCACTGGAGTTACCATTAAGCATAGTGAGGCTTAATACTAAAATAAAATGACTAAATATGCCTGGCTAACTATGAATATTTAATCCTGAAGCAAACGCCCATTCAAAAAGCAGTACAAATGTTTATGCCTAGTTAAATCGAGATCACACAGGTGATGATTTCTGAAAGAGGTTTCTAGTTTTCTGTTGTGAGCTTCCATTTTAAACCAGTTTGGCATTAGTCCTGCAATTATCAAAGTGCAGAGGTGTCTAACTTGTCAAAAGACTGACCTTCTGCACCCTGCATGCAGTTAGGCTCCTTAATCTACATATAGTTAGGCACATGCTTAAATGACTTGCTGAAGCTGGGCCCAGAAACTACAGGAAGTCTTGATGACATAAAACTATCTATACTAGAGTCACTCGTTTAAACTGATGATAATCTTGGCCCAAGTGTTTGCACCACTGACTTACAGTTCTACTTCTTGTCTGGTTTCAGAGGTCCCAGGTAAAACAGTTTGAGAAATGCTGCTATTTTGATTTTCCAAATATTGTTTCTTCAGTCTTTGTTGGCTTTCTTCAACATTTATAATGCTGCTCTCTATTTATTGCTTCTAAAGCACACCTTTAACAGTTTTAAAGCTTTGTTATTTTTAAAGCAAAGTCTAAACAATTTGAGCAACCATTTTAAGTGACTATTATAGTGCAGATCAGGAAAAGGGAAGCAATGGAGGCCCCTCATAGTGGAACTGATTTTTCAGTTGTCCCTGATTTTTGTCAAGTGAATGGGGGGTGGGGGGCCAGAAGGAGATAAGGATCCTTTTGGTACTGCCCTCTGCATGAACTGGTCCCAAGCCAACACAGCCTACTTCCTGTGCCAGCGCATGTTTCAGGCACCAGAATTCAGGTGAAGAACTAGTGAACTCTAATCAGCTAATGAGCTTTAGAGTCCAGAAATGGGTCAGGATTTTAATTAAAAGGGTTGAAAAAAGTCTGTACTTTTGGACTCTGTCTTTCCCCAAGTTTGGGGCAGACCACATGAATTTGGGCACGTGATAGTGAAACACATTCTCTGCTTAGAAGGCACGATCCATTAGGGGTGGAGACGTGATCATGACAGACCTGACTGCTGCATCTTCCAGCTGTGTGGAAGCTGCATGAACTTATTGACTCAGCTTTCCCCTATTCAGTGCCTTTGTCAAATTAGTCAGAGCCCACACAACTTACAGAAAAAAAGGACTAGTAGAAGTACTGGCACAAGGCAGAAGAGCAACAGACAGAAACGAGCCTTCTCCACATCACTCTGCAAAGCAGAATAAGCAATGATCAGTTTTTTGGTTCTGTTAAAATTAGCATGTGAGGATTACTTTCTGTTGCTCTTATACACCCAGAGATGGCTACAGGAGGTAACAAGAGCATTGAGATAAAGGAACAACATTATAATCTTGGCTGTTGGCCAATAAATGTATTTAATTTCCTGGAGGCAACATTTCTGACTTGCAGCTTTGTGTTCATTTTCTATAATCTTAAACATTTTGCTAACTAGCTTTTAATTGCTACATTATCAGTTTTGATAAAGAACACTTTTGCTAACCCTAGGAGAGAACAGCATTTATATACTCATTGAAGCAGTACCTTGCCAAAGGATTTGTACAAATTTTCTGTTGACTGCTGTACTGATGCCTGAAGTGAATCTGTCACTGAAAGGTTTCTGAATAAATCCAAGATTCAAGACTGTGGTAGGACAGAAGCATTTGCTTGCTTACCAGATCTGTAGCTCACACAGATGTCTGAAAACTGAAGTTTATTGCCAAGATATTGGCTAAGATGTTCCATCCAGTTTTACTTGATGATCACTCCTTTAGAAATAAATCAGAGAGCAGTGATTGTCTTCAGTAATGTTGAGAGTTGTCCTCAAGTACAGAAACTGCCATTATGTGAGTGAGAGCAGGCTACAGACCTTTAGGCTGTGCCAAGAATGTGTTTCTTGGCTCTTGTATGAAAGTCTGAAATCTGTAGAGTCTGCATGATAGGCAGCATTAGTGAGGCATTTGTCTGTTTTTATCTTTGTGCATTGGACAGCTGTTTAAGTAACACAGGCTGTAGAAGAGGAGGAATTTTGCTTTTCATTGCTATGTGCCATGACATTAATCCAGTCCATTAATAGGACCAGTCCAGAAAATGCTATGCAATAGCTCATCAGGTTCAGCTTCTGGGCCTGCTGCCTAAAACTGTACACCTTCTGTGGTCACCATGGCTTGACATGCATAACAATATTCTCCACATGCTTTATATATAAATTGTATGACAATGAAAAAATAAACTTAAAGCCGTGAGCTGTTGCCTGGTAAGAGACGTGGGACTATTCCTGTTATGCTTGTCACTTGGACACAGAGATAATTTATTTTTTTTTTAAATGCGTAAAATAAATTCTGCTGGGTGGTTTTACTTTAATATCTTACATTTTCAGACGTAGTGCTTATAACCTATATTATAGGTATAGAATCATAGAATACTTTAGGTTG
>NW_008605947.1:0-4600 GCF_000691845.1 Merops nubicus
ATAAAGTGGTTTAAACCACCACACTGGTTAATGAAGTCTGGAGTTACAAAATGATGTAAATCTAAATGTAAATTAAGTAAGGAGCTATAAAAGCCTTTGGGCTACTGGGTCTGCACTATTGTCTTGTACTCATATTTAACTTCATGTCTATAGTCTCACTTTGTTTTCCTGACTTTATGCCTTCATAGTATGTGTGTTCTTGTGATCCTTAATTATCACAATTAGGGTGAAAATTCAATAAGTGATTGTCTTTAGTCATATTCATTCTACACAAAAAATAAATTTGTTTGGATAATTACTCCATCATTATTTCTCAACATGTGATGACAATTAAATTCTGTAAGTAATTGCAACTGCCTTTTGCTGCAATTTCTTCTCAGATGGTGAGACCCTAGTTTCTAAATATCTTTTTCATTATTTTTCTTTTTCGTATTTATTCAGGAATGCAGTTTAACGGATGGGTGATAGACTGTATTGCTGAGTTTAAGATTTTATTCTGATTTTTTTTGTTGAGTTAAACAATCAAGGCACTTTTGTGTTACCCAACTCATTGTCTCCTTCCATGGACACATATCAATACAATAATGCAGTGAGTTTAAATCAAATTTTATATAGTGTTTTTTTTTTTTTCATGCAGATGGAAGACTTTAGAGGATGGCAGATTACAACACATGGAGTACATTGCGAGATTTTAGAACATAGTGCTAGAAAAATGAGTGCTGCATGTTCCATGTTTTTTTGTTGTATGATATGTTTTTTAACTCATCTTTCCTGCAATGGTCCCTGTCAATTACAGCCTCTAATAGATGAAATACCACACAACAGATATTAGTTTAAAACAAGACATTGTTTTTCATTTTCTATATAATCTTTAATTTCTGTTTACAAATAAACATATAAATATCATTAACATAAATAAATAACATTTAAAATAAGGCAATATTGCTGAGAACTTTAACATAATGAATCAACAATCACCATACGGTTAACTAATTTAAAAATAATAATTCCTGGTTGTTACTTTTTTTTTAATTTATTTTCTGTTTTCTATTCAACTGTAAGAATTACTGGAAAAGTTCGATTTGGCTAACATTTGCCTAACTAGAAATGTTTCACGTGCAGTCTGACCTCTTTATAATAAAGGAGACTTTCATAATCAGTAACCAAAAACCAGGGAGTTAGAATCCCAATGGTTTTGGTAGTATTAAGCTGCTGGTTTAATATTTAATGTATCAGATATAAATAGCTTCTGCATTTGGAGAACTGCCAGTATATGAATTATGATATCTAGGTCATTGCCTGTTTAAAAGATTACTATCTTCTAACTCATGTAAAGCTTTAAACAGACCTTTTATCAACCACAGAAGCTATGATAAAACATTTTTACAATATTATACATATGTACATTTTGGCTGCAGTGAAACAAGAAAGGAAAAAAACCATAAAGGAACACTTCTAGTGGAAAAGTTTGTTTATCTACTGGTAAACTATTCCAGGTATATATGTCTCTTTAATAAATTTTGTAAAACTATTCATTTTATCTGAGTTTTATTTACACATTTGGCAAGACACTGGAATAGGTTACCCTGAGATGCTGTCGATGTGCTCTCCCTGGAGGTGTTCAAGGCCAGGTTGGATCAGGCCTTGAGCAACCTAGTCGAGTTGAGAGGCATCCCTGCCCATGACAGGGAGGTTGGATTAGATGATCTCTAGGGTCGCTTCCAAACTAAGCCATTCTATGTTTTGTGGCTTTTTATGCTGAAGATGGAATGCCAATTTAACAGGTTCTGTTTCTAAAAGCAGTGTTTTAAATCTCAAGACAAACTTACAAGAGAGAAAAATCTGGGGTTAAAAATTTAGTCAGTTCAGTTAGTAAGAAATAGAAAGTATCTCTTGGGAACTGAAAAGCCAACAAGGAATCAGAAATAAAGACACTTGATTTCCTCACGAAAGAGATCCGAACAAATCTTGTTTTCCTTCTTGGTGTTTGTGGCAAAATTCAATTCTATAAAATTACAACTGATGCTTTCTACTTTTCCATGTTATAGCAAAGCAGAAGAGAATAGAAAAGAAAAAAGTTATGATAAACATTAATTCACCATGTCTTTCTAAAATTCACACGTTTCCCTCTCTACATTGGATTAGTGTGGTCACTTGTATGTGAATGTTGCTAAATCTATATAAAAAAAGGCATGCACTGAAAAGAGTTATTAAGATGGTCAGAAGAGCTCACAGCCTGCCTAAGAAGATACTACCCAGTTTGTTTCATCTAGAAAAGGAAAGCCACAACAAAACACTGTAGCTCCATATAGATTTGTCAGATGGGTAAATATTAGGGAGCCAGAGAAATCTTCGAAGATCATGGTCTTTCTATAAAAACATGGACATAAACTATCCAATAATAAAATTATTCTGGCCAGTGTGGTCTTCTGAGTATGGAATATCTGGAATAGCCAAAACAGATATCTGGAGTTTAGCTGGGTCAGAAGAGTAAATGTATGCTCTTTTAAAATTGATTTAAATTACCCCTTTATTTTCCTGTGCAAATATGTAAGTACCTAACTAGACACTGCATTTAAATGAAAGTTAACATAATTTAAAGTACATAAGTTAAAATAAAGTTGAAATAAGTGTTAGAAGACCTTTATTGATTATGTTATTCACTGTCTTCACCACAAGATGAACTTATAATAAAAGACAGAGAGATGATATCTGAATGGGTGACACTTGGAAGTTGTTTGCATCAAATCTTTGCAAAATCCCATATAGAGTTTCATTTTAAGAAAATTTTATTTTTAAAATACTAAAACTGCTCATCACAACTCCAGATGCATTTAATACAATTTGGTTTTTATAATACAGAATTATAACTGATTTACATATACTTCCATAAAGATAGGAGGTTGTCACCTACACTTGTAAAAATCAGTCATCCAAAACTGGACCAACACAAGCTTATGAAGAGCTTTAAAAAAACTTGCAAGAGGAATATAGAGAGGAGGCACAGAGGAAAATACTATTTTTTGATACTTCTTCAACTTGTGCTCATTTTATATGATATAAGACTTAAAAAAAAAAAAAAATACTTATCTGGTAGAGTGAATATTCTAATGATCAGACTGTCTAAATTTATGTTCTACTTACATTTACCCAGGATGTGAGTATCTAACGGCAAATGGCCATTAGACTGAATTTTTTTGTTATTGAAAGCTATTGTCCCTTCTATTAAAAATTTCATCTGCACTCACCCTATGTTACTGCAATGAAATATTTTATTACAATTTCAGAATGTAGCTGCATATGGCTTTGCAATAACAATCAGAATTTACCTCCAGTGATGGTTTATTCCTCACAGAACAAGCATGAAGTGCACATATGGCCAGGTACTGAACACAGCTGAAACAGCAGCTGATGCACTGGATAATCTCAAAGAAGGGGAAGGCAAAATATCAAAACTAGAAAAACGACCTTGCTGTCATAGTGTGCTAGTAAGTTAAAAATGTGTTTGCACGTCAGAAAAGACATCTGAAATGTGCACCATTGGAGAAATACAATATTACTGTTCTATTTCAATTTCCTTCACTTTTTAAACAGCATAACATTGTTTGTATCCCTTAATGGGATTTTTATGGCTCAGTATATTTAATAAAAATATAGCTAAGAAAAACGTTCTGTGGTTTGTGAAAGTAATCATCATCTATTGTGTATTTATTATGGAAAGAAGAGGTTGATATAAAGGTGTTGTTTAATAAGTGATCTGTCTTAAAAGAGCATCCCCTTTTAATGAAGTTCTTATTTAGAAAAGCCAGCATATTCCACAGAAAGACCGAAAACTAGGATCTAATAAAATTTAGATTCTTCCTTACGTATTGTAGAAAGTTCTGAGACCTGTATCGAGCATCCATTTTTACCTTGCCCAGTTCTAAATATATATACATTAAATAGAAAACTGCAAAAGGTCGTCCTTTACATTTTTAGTTGTTTGGACTGTAAGACTGCCTCTTGCACAGGACAGCAAAAAGGTGTCAATGAATGAGTTCTAAAGACAGCTTGAAATATGTATGTGTCATATGCACAACGCAGAGAAAAGTACCGTTCTCTTTTCCCAATCCTTGTCAGCATATGATTTCTATGGAAAGAGAAGGACCTTTAGACTTGCCCTTAAGCTAAGTTTCATCACCTTCAGTAGCATGACCTGGCCCTTTGCTGCTTGATCTCACTGAAATACTAATTTTTGTTTTAAACATTGAAGTAAAAAGTTATTAATTTTAAAAATAAGTAGGAAAAAGTCTAGCAAACTTGGGGATTTATCATTAAAGTAAAAAATTATTAATTTAAAAAATATAAAGAAAAAAGTCTACCAAACATGGATATGGGATAACATAATTACCTGCTGGAACAGAAGCACAATTGCATTAACTTTCTTTGGTAAGATATTAAGAAGAGTGACTTTAAATTTGTTCACAGAAAGAGAAGGGTTTCTTTTATGCCTTACACATGAAACAACACCACCTTTGGCTCTTTGGCTTCTTTCTTTGCAAATGGTAAGTCTAATAAATTCTGAGTAATACAAACTTGTTGTGGTGAGCAGAGCCCACCC
>NW_008605948.1:0-17205 GCF_000691845.1 Merops nubicus
ATATATAAAATGTATGTATGTTAAACAAATGCAATACTGACAACAAAAAAAAAAGCCCCAACGAGTTTCCAACAAAAGACCACACAAACAGGAGAACAAGTCAATGATTCATGAATCAGAAAATTTAACTTCAAGGTACATTTCAGAGAGAGAAGGTGGTTTGACCAAGGGTACAGGGTGCCTGTAACTTCATGTGGCAAGGTGCATCTTTGGCCTGTGTGTGCTTCCATGTCCTTAGCTGAAAGGATTGGTAGAGTGTGACAGAAATCTCTGAGAAGCTGTGGATGCAGAGTAGAGGAGTGCAGCAGGGTTTGGTCCTGTTCCTGTCTAGTCCTGTGGATGTTAAAGGCAGGATAATATCAACCAAAAACTGGAGCAGTCACCTGCCACAGGTCTCCCAGCCTCAGGCCAAGGATGTCATTCCCACATCTCCCTGGCAGATGGGAAATACCAATATCGTGGTAGCATGGACCACCACAAGGCTGATGCTCATTGTTACAGGACACAGCAATGGGGTCAGTGCCCAGAGATGGTGTCTTTTCAGATTTCTTAACTTGTTTTCAGCATCCATGTAGAAAGTAAAACATTTTTGGCTGGGTGGCTGAAGACAGCAGTGCACTGTGCTCTGGTCATGTCCATTCCTAGTCCTGTGGCTGTAAGAAACTGAATAATGTCACCAAAAAATGCAGCAGCCACCCTCATCACCATGTGCAAGCCCTGCCCAGAGCTCTGGAAGACCCTTGAACCCTTAACTTTGTGCCAGTGTCCATGCAGAACGTAGAGTATTTCTGGTGAGATACGGTCAGATCTCTGCTGAGGATGAGAGAGTACCATGGCCTGGTCCTGTCTTTCATGCCCTCCAGCTCTGAAAGACAAAGGAGGAGCAACTGCAGCTTGTTTTGCCACAGGCAGCCCCTGCTCAGCTCCATCTTCTCCTCTCCCTACTCCCTTTGCAGCCCCCACTTACTCGCTCTCCTCTCCTCTGGGTCTGCTCCAGGGCACCCTGTCTCATGAACACCCTTTGTCAAGGCCACCTCCAAAGTTCTGTCCACTGTGACGTGGCCACCACAGCACCAGGCAGAGCCAGGGCTGGTGGAACACCACCCCTTGGTTGCCTGGGGAAACCTTCTGTCACTCTTCCCCCTTGGTGAAGACCCTTGGTGTCCAGCCAAACACAGTGGGATGGACAAAGTTCATAATTTGGGGCCATGAGGAGAGCAGTTGACATGGAGAGTGCTGTCACTGCTGTCTGTGTGGGGACCTCACACATCCTCACCACTCTCTCCCACCCCACCTGCCCTGGACCTCCTCCTTGCTGTTAGGGCCAGGGCAGAGGGAGGTGGAGCCCAGCATGAGGGTATGGGCAAATACGTCTTAGAACCATAGGATCATTTTGGTTGGGAAAGTTCTTTAACATCATCAAGTCCAGCTGTTCCCCCAGCACTGCCAGGTCCCCACTGCCCCGTGTCCCTCACACCACATCTCCACGGCTTGGAAACCCCTCCAGGGATGAGGACTTTAGACACCTGGGCTCTAGACCCTTCCCCAGCAGCTTCATTGCCCTTCTCTGGCCACACTCCAGCCCCTCAAGGTCCTTCTTGGAGTGAGGAGCCCAAAACTGACCCCAGGATTTGAGGTGTGGCCTCCCCAGTGCAAGGTACAGAGGCATGATCCTTGCCCTGGTCTTGTTGGACACAATATTTATGATACAAGGTGGTCTCTAAATGCTGGGGAGCAATTCAAGCATTTATCATACTGACCCAGTGCCACTTTGGCTGTTTTAAATCCTAATATCTTATAGATCTGCAAAAAACTGGCAGATAAGACACAGGACCTGGTAAAAATGTGTGCCACTTAGATCAGCCAGGAGTGATCCATGAGGGTATCTCACATTGCACAAAACATTTATTTTAATCTTATTTTAATGCCTAGAGGTTCACTGTCTCTGTACATGGATAGTTAGCTCACACCCATCTGTTCAGGTGTCTGGAAATAGGTTCCACAGGGTCCCTTGAGGTGTTTTGAGCCTTACTTGTCCTCTAGCCATGCTGGTCTGCTCTGCCTGGAGGTCTCAGGCCCTATGGAGACCTCCAAAATGGCACTAGGTATTAATCTGTAAGGAACTGAACACTCCTTGTGCAGACTAATTCACATGCAGTGAGGTCTGCAGTGAACTTCAGGTACCCAAGGTACCCCAGGGTATCCCCAGAGACCACTTCAGAGATGTCCTGTAGATCCTCTGTCATCCAGACCAGCTCTGTGTGAAAGTCTCAGGGAGTCTGCAGTGTGGTTCTACCATATATGTTTAGACTTCTTTTAAAATAGAAGAATTACTCAGTGGTGGCACAGTCCTGCTCTAAGACAGGTGCTTTAGTGACCAGTCAACATCTCTCCTTAACTAAAAGGATTTTTCAAATGAGCCAGAATTGCCCTTTCTTGTGTTAAAACAGTGCTTCACCCTCAAGAAATGAGTGGGTTTGTTCTGTGTCTGCTTAAAAGTTGAAAATAAAGTACTCCACAAAGGAAGGTGCAGCTGGGGAACCTGCCACAGGAGACCAGTTAAATTCAACATTTTGTCTATGCCTTGTCTGTTTTCAGTAATGTTTTCCTATCATGAATCCTATGGTAGACCATGAAAAAAATTAAGTGGTACATTTTGAGGATACAGCCTTCTACCAAGTTAGAGCAACCCTTAGAGTCCACTGTAGACCATCTCATACATACATGGTGGCTGTGGGGAGTGATAAGGTGTGATGAAACATAGACAAACATGAGAGAACATAAAGATATCTTTCTCCTGTCCTACCCTCAAGCAACTTTGCCAAGTGTCCTGGATTGTGGTCTGTAGGAACACACTGGTCCCACCTTGAATTTCACCATGTCATTCAGAGAAGCTAAGTAAAGATCCAGCAAAAAAAATGTTTCCTAGCAAAGAAGAAAATAAGGCTTCACCACCTTTATAAATTTAGAATTATATGTAACTCTCTAGCTCAACTTCTTGGACTTTTTCTTCTTTCCAAAAAGGCAGTAAGTACTTGCCATCATTATTTTATTTTCTGCTTTCTTACCTGAGTTTCATTAATGTGGGATTCACTGTTTCATTTCGGTGTTGCTGGTTTGCATCTGAAAGTGATTCTGCATTTTCAGGCTAGGTTTTCTTCAACACGGTAGAGCTGAATCAGGGTTTATATCTGTGACTATCTCCAAGTTTCTTTATCTGTCTGAGGCAGCAGGTTTCTTATCTGACAGCCTTATAATTATGGAAGTAGCTGCATATTAATGATTCAGTGCTTACATAAACAACTGGCCTTGGAGAAATCTAATGAACTAACTTGCAGGATTTGATTTTGCCTAATTAAATGTAAATAATGTTTAATGTTGTATATGACAGGGTTTCTCTGGAAGCCTATGGAGCTTTTTATGTAACCAAAGTGCTATTATGAATGCAGAGCAAGGGCCATACTGATCGACCCAAAATCACATATCATGTTTTGTTTTCAGTAACTACTCGTCTCGCTCTTCAAGTAGAAAACAGACTAATTAATATCTGGTGCAGCCTGTGATACTGGGCATCAAGAGATGCTTGCACTATGCAAAATCACATGCTAACCTCTGAACTGCTTCTTCTCTTTCTCTCACAGCTGCCAGGTCTCAGTTTCATTGCAGAGGGACATTTTGTAGGCGAGATCCAGAGTAAAATGCAGCATAATCTTCTGTCACCAACAGTGGTAGGTTGATTTACCTGAGCTGATTAATCCACTTTATATTTGCAACACGTCTGTGCATATATTGCTTGTGAGCATACATACACATGCATGTGTATACTTTAATTTATTAACACGATTTTGGTGTGTGCTGTTATCCTGAACATCCCTTTAAAATAACTTCAAATGCTTCTATATAAGGATTTAAAACCTTACCAAAAATATGCTATTTCAACTGAAATGGGGAAGGTTTTGTAATATCGTACATAAAACTTTTCACATCTGTGCAGGAACCTGTTTGCAATATGAGTGAGAATCCCAGAAGGATGGACCTAGGCACCTTCAGGGAAAGGATACAGCAGCTATTTTTATTCCAGCCTGCACTTCCCCATGTGGTGAATGTGTAATTCAGGTAACTAAATCATGACAGTCCTGCCAGACTGTCTAGGAATACGCAGACCTCAATTTCCTTATTTCTGCAAGTACTTCCTAGAGGCAGAAAGGAGTTAAGATTTTTCCCTGGGATCAGAGCCCTGAAGAAGGCTACTCTTAATTCAGCCACCTGAATGAGCTATCAATAATTGAAGAAGTCCATTACCTGAGGATGACACCTTGGATAAGGTAATGAGAAATGCCATCCAGTGGACATTATCTTTTAACAATTAACTTCACCCTCTCCCACCTCTGCTTTCTAATCCTCAGGAATCTTGAAAGGAAACCATGCCACGAAACCATGGGAAGATACTTGGGAGAACAGGTGTAGTCACCCAGAAAAAGAAAAGACATATAGAGTGTGTCCCACATTTTTACAGAACATGAATACATTTTTTTTTCCCTGCATATTTATAGAATTTTTTTATTTTCTATAGATTTTACAGAATCAGTATTCTAAAGAATTTTTAATCTCTGTCCTGTCATTTCACAGACAAGCTTTAGGAGTTAAAAACAACAAAAAGCCAACAAGGTTTTGCTCTCATACAGAACCTAGACAGGAGCAGTTTTTCAGCGTTGCTTCAGGAACATCCATAAATGTCATGTCAAAAGAAAAACCTTTGCCATTTCACACCGTGCTGCTTCTCAGGCAGGCCCAGGGAAGAACAAGTGCTCTGTTATTTTGGTGCCTTGTTCTGCTTTACGTTATTGTGGCCCAAACAGATCCTCTCCAAAGATTGGATTTCATTTGCAATGGCTTATGCTTGGACCAGCTGGATTTAAATAGATTTTATGGTAGTGAGATCAAATTTTACACATAAGATCAAAGCCAAGCTCAAGACATCTTTGTTTGGCTGCTGTGCACTCCCAGATGGACTTTTTTAGGCACGATGGTTGAGGCCAGGGATGGTACTGCTGGAGGATTTTTTTATCTTTCAGCCATTGTGGCTGCTGAAACATTTGCTGGTTTCTGTTCTTTCCTTCTCCCCTTGTGTTCCTAAAGGTAAATACAGGTCGTCCTGCAATCAGTACAAAAATGCTGACTAAAGGATGCTTAGGACATGATACTAATGTGTTCTTTCACAAAGGAAAGCTGGTAAGAAATACAGCTGATGTTCATCTCTCATCATTGCTCTTCCTCTGTGTCTTTTTCTATTGTTTAATTTGATATTTCCACTCCTGTACTTTTGTTGTCCCCAGTTTTAGGACTACATTTTCTCTCTTTAAGTAATTTCCCTTTTTATTCTATGGATTTTTTTTTCAAATGTTGTGTTGTTTATACATCTATCTCTACACAGAATTTCAAAACGAGACAAAGAGTTGAGTTCTATTCTGACCTGGTTTTTGGTGATTTGGTGTTATTTATTTTTGTGTTTCCCTCCCTATTCCCACTTGACTGCACTGAGTTTCCATTAACTTTTCGTTCTTAAGTGCAAGTGCTGATGAGCACATGAGTAAGATTGAGCTACAGACCCAACGATGTGGAAAGCTGAATTAGATCTTCAGTAACACCTTCAAACATGCACATGGATATGCAGGAAGACACATTTGCTTTGGCTGTGGGCACAAAGCAGGCAAAGCCACAGAGAACCGTAATTCTGCCTCTTTTTTTTTCCCCTTTTCTTTCCTTTTTATTATTAAGCAAAGAAAAAAGTCAGGCTTTTACCAGTTTTTGATTATCTGCCCTGTACTGCTGAGAATTCATTTCAGTGGAAACAGGCTTTGTTTGCATTCATATTGTGTGTATAAATATCATTGTATAATTATGATCCAAGGACTTGTAAGTGACACTTGAGACAGGGCAAACACTGTAGGGAGATGAGCTGGTTAGAACCTGTCAGAGTACAGCAATGAAAATTAACCACTAAGTCTACATACTCTTTTAGTTTTTTAGGTGTTATTTGCTGTATTGCACTTCAAAAGGATGTGTAAGTATAAAAAATATGTTTTCAAAAACAAAGGTATTTAAAAAAAACATTATTTTTATGTGCTTTCCAGTATTTCTAGCATGTGCTATGACAATTTTATCTTTATTGCCAGCCGTATTCGGAGAATTTATTTTAACCAAACTTTCCTCAGAGGTTTTATTTGAATCAAACTTTCCATGCTTTAGTTCTAGAGTCAGAAGAACATGCTGTAATTATAAATACTACAAACATAAATAAAAGCCACAGCACAAGCGGTATGGATGTCTTTTGTTTGGTGGAATTACCTAGATATGGGAATTCCATATTCTATATGGGTCTTTGGATGTGAAATAACTATTTCATTTGAGTCCACACTCAAACATATAGTGGAAAAATTTGAAGTGGGCAAATCAAAATTTAAAGTTGGCTTTTGCTAAGTACTGGTGAGGCTCAATTGAAATTAAAAAGATGAGACTGAAAAGACAAACAAGGAGAAAGTAGTTAGGAAAAGAATTATTTGTTTATGGTGCACAGTGATTTTGGATTCTTAATTTCTTTTTTCCTTTGGGTAAAACTTCGTACACCCCTAGAACGTAGTGAACTGGATCTCAGAGTCAAAGCAACCTATATAAATCCAGAGTCTTGTTAATTGCTCCAGTAAAGTTATTCCAGATTTACACCCGTGTCGATAAGATCAGAGGCTGGCCAATTAAGTTTAAGCCAATTGATAAAAATAACTTTGATTCGTTTTTTTTTTACTAATTGATTGAGTAGTTAACACGTTTTCCTTGTGCTGATACCACCTAGTTTCACTTCACAATGCATATCTATCCAGAGTGGAAATGGTTAAATATGAAGAAGCCAGGTTATTACACATTTCAATTCCAGAGTCAAATATAAAAATTTCTATTATAGGGACAATTAATTACATCTCAAAATGGCAAATGTGCATCCTTGTCAGGTAGAGTGTACTCTGATGGCCTTTCCTCAAACACTGAATGTGGAGATTTGATCTCTTCTAATGGTGCTGAGAAAAGGGTAATTACGCTATGGTCAAAGCTAATTTGCTTTCTGCCAGATGAACTGTTGTATTTTATTGTACGCTGACATTTTAAAGTAATTACGGCACTGTTGACCTTAGACAATTCCAGTTGTATCGCTGTCTACAGCTGCAGCGTTCTACCTTTGGCTGGCAGACAGCGGCTGTAACGAGGTAATGACACGGACAAAGAGCACCATATGGGGCTCCTTTGAGATACACAAAGCCCAGTGAAAGGAAACAAGAAAATTTTAACATCATCATTACAGTCACACATTTTTACAGCCATAAAAGATCCCGTCCCCCGCCCCCACCCCCAGCCCTGTACACAAAATGCCCTAAATAGTTTAGTTGCTTATATACTGTATATCTGTGTGTTTCCCTGCTGTAAATGGCAGTGTGCATTAAGAAGGAAGAGGTCAGGTAGAACTGAATGTGACGGACTGGTCTTCCTCTGACACGAGTTCAAAGGCTAAAGACTATTGATTGAAATAAAAGCCTAGGTTCTTATCTAATGTTAAAGACACTCCTTGTTGTCTGAAAGCTGTGCACATAATTAGGCTGCAAGAAGAGCACTTCATCCAGAAAATCACTATAAACTGAGCTTCATTAAACGTAGATATTAGTTAATTTAAAGGAAGACGTTATTTTTCATGGATATATTTTAATGGTGTATGTCTGGTTGTCTTTTCTATGCTAAGAAATATAAACGTGTGCAGAGTGCTTCCTGGTTAATGTATCCCTGCTAGGACAGAAAAATAGATTACTATCACTCACAGAGAGTAATGCTTTATTCTCTCAGAGTAAAAAAAAAAATCGAACACAAAAATTTATTGTAGTGAGGAGCTGGTAGAAAACTCAACTTTACTGTTACATTAAACATTTTCCTACTGTTTTGTAGCACGGGCAATAGAAATGTTCTCTTGTTCCAAGCAGACAACAAGATTTTGCCTGTGTCATGCTCTACAACTTATATGATAAATGTAAAGAGATAGTGGAAATGATTCTATGATTGTAAATCAGTTAATCTCCATTGGAGTTAGTTTTCCACAACGAGGCTTTGTTAGAAACAGTAAGAAAAAGGAGATTACAGTTGGCATGTGTCAGAAAAATTACATCTGTAGAAACAGGTTAGGCCCAGCATTCAGTGTTGCTCTTGGCTCCAAGCTGATAATATCATTTCTTCGAAATCTTGTTTTCAATTTTGCACAGCTCATCCAGTTGTGGCTGAATATTAGATGGAGAAATAACCCATGCATCCTAAAAACCTGTGTTTTGAGAATACCATCTCTTTGTGAGAGCTTCTGAAAGGGGAATGGAGTTTTAAAAGTTAAACTACAACCCAAGACAGAATGGGCTGTTCTGTAACTCTGGCTACTCCCTGTAAAATTCATTTTCTGACCCAGCATTTACACAAAAGACAATGAAGGTTTCCAATAGTTACCCAACCTTATGTTTCAATTCTGGATTCTGTTTATATTTTTTGAGGTGAGTCCTCCGAAAGCACTTTTTTCTTTTGCTTTTATTTCCTCTTTTAATACTTCTGTTATCCCACACAAAAAAATAATAGGTGGCCTGACGGTGAATGAATCAAGACCTGTGTTATCAACCACCAAGAAAAACACCATCTCTGTGTCTGAAAGACAGAGTGACAGGGGGCATAAACCATGCCAGCTGCTTTACAGCAATGCTTTCTACAGCAATGCTTTGCAAAAAGGCACCACAAAAATCCAAAATGGAAAAGATTGACAATAACCTGGAATTAGGAAAAAAAAAATATTATCAAGTAGCATTGTAGTATAATACTGTAAAGTTGTAGGAGTGAGATAGAGGGAAGAAATATGATTTAATAGAATACAAACCCTTGTCCTCAACACATTGCCAAGGTGATACAAAGAGAAATAAATCGTATTCCAGCTGTTCATACTCACACAGCTGGCCTGGAAGCAGATTCAAAGGTGTGTGATGGCACAGCAAATTTTTTTTCTTTACCCAGAATGCAGAGCAAAAGCAAAGCACATGACAGATCTCACTGTATCTAGGGGTACAATAAAGTGGGTATTCTCAGGAATCCATCCATCAAGACCAGGCTCAAAAATTATCTATATGGCAAAAGAGAAATTTATCCCAAGGCATACAGATTTTCCCCCAAGGAATAAGTTTAGGTAGCATCAAGGGAAGCACGTTGCCTGTACACTCTCTCAGATCTGGTTGTAATCTGTCCTGTGGCTCTCTGGCAAAACAGATGGAATCCAAGGCTAAAACATCTCTGTTGTAATCCAAGGTTAGATGTCGGAACTGGTATTTTTTATCCCAAACTGTATGCTCACATTATACCCTGCACATCTTTTGTTTGCTCTGGGTGGCTTCAGCAGGTTGAGCCAGAAGGGGTTTATCTTCCTAGCCAAGCTAAGCTTGTCTCAGCTGGAAATTGCTCTTTACATGTTGGATAGTTCACCTGCAAAGAGTTACAAATTGCAGCCTATTATTTTGATTTTATGCAGATTCCATATGTGACATGCATGGATTGCTATTCATGCAGCTCCATTGGAAAATGGCTTGGAATAGGGCATGAGTCCTTTGTGATCTTTTAAATTAGAGATAGGAACACATTTTTCTGAATTATCAGCCCAGTCTTATTTCGTAGGTTGAAATTGTTGGTGATGCCCCCACCTAGTCTGGACTCCTAACCCAGGACAAGATCTGCGACTGATCTTTGTGGCACCACGTTTTCACCCTCCAAATTGGCTTCTACTTAATGTGAATTCTTATAAAAGCTAATAGAGAGGAAGAGAGTTACATTTCCTGATGCAAAATTAGATTTACTGAATAGGCAACTTAAAACAGGAGAGAGAAAAGAAAAAAAGAGGAAGATGGAGACAAATATCTTGGAGAAGAAAACAGGATCTTCAAATGGCAAACTGATGAGTGTGTGAAACCAAAATGAAAGAGGAATTTGAGAAATGCATAGACCAAGGGCATTGTAGGTGAAAAAGTGCTCATTGGAAAGAATAGAGAAGATAAAGCAATAAAAAGAAAAATTTATGAGAAGGAAAAAAAGAATATGGGCAATATGGAGATTTCTGAATAAAATAATGCAGATCTTTTACTACAACACGGCCACATGTTTATTTCATTGAAGATTTTGTATTTGGGGATATTATTTGTCTCCAGATCCTAGAGAGAAGAATCCCTCTGAGCTTTTTGCACAAGAAATTATTGGAAAAAAATTCACAAGAAGTTCAGAAATTTTTTGAACATTTTTAGAGGTTATTTTCTTTTCAAGCACAGTGACTTCCTTAACCCTGTTTGAAACGAGGTAGTTTTCTGTGCAAAGCTATTTAGCACTATAAAAGACAGTAACTCTAATCAGGTATATAGATTCATTAAGGGCCATACTAGATCTGTGTCAAATATCTGACCCTCCAATCTGTGTGCAGTTAGCTGAGGCAGTGCTATCGTCTCATTACTATCTTGAATTTATTGTCCATGAAATAGGCTGTTGCCTGCTTTTCTATCAAAACAAATATAAAGACTAATCTGGCACATAAAAATGTAAGTCAGAATATTGCTTCCTACTAGCTGATCTAGATACACTTATCACTGATACATGGTCTTTAAGAAAGCATTGATATTTTCCATAAAATAATAACACATTTTCATTTTGGGGAATTTTCTACTTAGAGCAGGTTTCCTTCGACATTATTCAAAAGAACCAAATCATCTTATGGGTCTCTCATATAAAATATGATGTGTGTTCAAAAGTTTTAAAATGAGACAGGCTATTCACAACACAAATTGTGACAAGTCATGACAACCAAGAAATAAAATTATGAGAAAAGTAGTGTTTTAAATAATTAAGCATGATTCCTAGGCAATTTGACTGCCTAAATTGTGATTTTTAATTGGAGATTTTTCAAGATACAAGGTGGGGGGGAAAGATTGACTGAGAGGCAAAGTTTTCCTTCATTCTGATTTAAACTCTCCCTTGAAAAATCAAACTTATATCCCTAATTTAATTTATTTGACTCTAAAGTTAAGCTGATAACCTCGTAGAAAATAGAATGGTTTCTTAACAGTCCCCCATAAGTAATAAAATTTAAACTGTGGTTAGCAACAATAACACATTCAAAGTGTTTTTTTTTTAAAAAGGAAGTCTTTATTTCCCAGGTTACAGATTATTGTAAACTATTTGGTTGCATGGACACGGTACCTGCATTTCCTATTTTGAATATAGCCCTGATCCTTCAGAGATGTAAAGATTTTACTCAATTTGGAAGTCAACAAAGACGTTATGACATCTTCACTGGAGAGAATATATATTTTATCATTTTTAAATAAATGATGTTCACATTACTTATAATTCCTGAGCAAGCTCGATGGGGCTTGTTGGGGTTTGTTGGGTTTTATTGTGTTGTTACAGTTTTCAATAGTAGAGCAGTAGTTTTCTTCTCCCTAGAGTTTGGGCTTCAAAAGGCATAATTTGTCTTCTGGAAATGTGGTAGGAACTCTGGTCTGCATAGCCAAACCTTTCACCTCATTTCTGAATTTTAAAACAATGCTAAAATATTTCTTTCTAAAGGCTTGATTTTAAGAACCAAATAGTCAGTTACTAAAGGGTGCTGGGTTTAGGGTCTTTGGGACAAGTCTCATCTTGTTTCTTCTAAGTCATTGGTAAAAGTGTCTTTCAGCAGGTCTAGAGCAGCCCCTGGCTTCTGGCTGCTCAAGGCCAAGAAAAGTGGTAGGTCCCTTCTTCACCCTTCAAGGGTACCACAAGTTTTGGGAAGTGCTACTTCTTTCACACCCACTTGTGCAAACCCTTGTGAACTGGGAGCCACCATGCCTCTGTTGCTCTCTGCAGTGACCGTGAAGTCAGAGAGGCAGAAAATTATTCCACTTTCACAGCTCTGCTGCAGTGGAAAAATTTTCCTTTTAAATGTACAGTTCCAGTAGTCACAAAAGTGCCTGACACTATCAACAACTGCCTCTTTATAATGTTATAAAATGTTCTGCTCCGCAGACTTCCCTGCATCCTGAAGTGTGTCTGCAGAATCCTAGCTCTCCTTTTTCTGCTACACTTTCCATTAATTTTAATTGACCTAATTAATGAACTATTATCTAGTTATCTAGCCATAATTCCAAGCACATCACCTTGAGCTGCAAAGTTCAGACAATATCTGTATTTAATGCTCGCATAGGTGTTCGTGGACTCTCTGTGGCCTTTAACCCCACTGGGCATAAGTTGTTCTATTTATTTTAGTAAAAGTTTATTACATTTATCTCATCAAAGTGGAGTGCAAGATCACTTCAGAGTCACTTGCAGCTGAGTTCAGAGCAGTTCAGGAGCTCAAGGGCATGGGTCTTCAGATGTTAAGACAGCCAGAAAAGATGGTTTTTAATTCATCTTTACTCTGTCACTGAGTTAATACAGTTCTTCTGTTTCAATGAGTTAAAATAAAACTTTCTTTAGGGCTATGGCCAGGAAAAATTGCTACAATCTGTTCTTTATGGACTCTACGGCAGGATACTGGACCCATTTATGATGAAAATAGGACATTAAAGGGACAGTGCCTTTAAAAGATGTTCTCTGGAGGACTGTCCATGGCTAAACTGGTCGTACACAACACCTAACAGTGGTCATTCCCTTAGGACAGTGCTGCCTTCCCAGGTCCCTACGTGAGAACAAACTGAAGACAAAGCATCCAGCTTCTTTTTCTACAAATCTTTTGGGTTTTTGACAGAGAGAAAAAAAAAATTGTGAATTCTGAGTATATTTAGCTAAATGTTTACTAGTGTTTTTTCTGTTCTAAAGATTTAAAGCTATATTTCTGGATTTCTGTAGAGGAGACAGTGTTATCACCTGGTAATTCATTTTGTTATCTCTGTGACAGAGTACAGTTGTTCTTCAGAGTGAAGCAACACCTTTACAAAGGGCATCACACCTGCTGTGAGAAACTGAAGTGTATTTCTGGTTGGAAAGGGGAAAGAGAGAGGTCAGTAAAAGAGGAGGATGGGACCTCAAGCAAATGACAAGTGTTAATGTTTCACAGAGACAAGGAAAAAGGCAAATAAACCTTGGTTATGTAGAACAGCAATTCTGTGTGGTTAGTTTATAGGAAAAATGAAATGAGTCAAACT
Organism: Merops nubicus; assembly: GCF_000691845.1. Lineage (NCBI taxonomy): Eukaryota > Metazoa > Chordata > Aves > Coraciiformes > Meropidae > Merops > Merops nubicus. The sequence goes on from NW_008605948.1 coordinate 13,221, forward strand.
TCAACCAGTGTACACCTGAACTATTTTGCTTTTAAAATCTGTATTTTTCCCCTTAATTTTAGTAGTTTTTATCTTCTGCCCTTTGTTGCCTCGTTGGAGGGTGATGTTGTGTGTTGTTTCCTGAAACCCAGGGTGAAAACTGAGTCCACATATTTTAGTTTTGCTGCCTAAAAACTGCAGGTGGGAGACAAAAGTTCTAACCTGGTAACACCGTGGATCTCAGGCTGGCACAGAATTCTGTTTGTGCAACCTATGGCTGGTTTAAGAAACCTCTGAACTGTCACATGCCATCTGAGCTGACAAGGCCATACAGGTATGAAGTCCCTAAAAAAACCCAATCTAGATTAGAATCAATTAATCCTGTGGTGGGCTGCATGGTATTGTAAGAGTGACAGCAGTAGGTTCTACTTAAGCACAATTTCATAAATACTATGAAATCTTTATCATTAACCCACATTTACTATTAACCCACAATTGTTGAAGTAACTCCATGAAGAAAAAGAAAAGTCAAAGATGTGATTTATGGCAAGAAAATGTGTTCAGAAGAATTCAAGGCACCATGCAGAGTCATAAGAAATACAAATCCCTCCAAATATTTGAATTACTGACAGAATTAATGTTTCTATATTCTGCATATGTTTTGAACTTCCTATTGAAGTCATTATTTTTTCACTTTTGCAAATAAAATTAACTGTAAAAATCGAACAGGGACTGAAAGATATGGTCACTGTCATACAGATATGCCCCAAACCTGCAGTTTCGAATCCCATTTATCACTGAAGAACTCAGAGATAGTCTGGTACAAGTTTTATAGCCGTTATCTGCACTGAGATAATATAAAACTTACAACCCAAATGCAGATAAAGATTCTTTTTTCTTTCTTTAACATAAACATTGAAAGCTAAGCTCAGTGGATCACTGAAGACAAAGGAACTTGTAAGGTGTTGATGTGGAAAAAGTCTTAAAACAAGCTTAAGGAATCATTTTGGCTTGTTAAGTATCTCATGCTCTGTAACTACAGAAATAATTCCACAAAAGATGTTGATCACATGCTAAAATGCCACCTGAATGGCTTGTCACCTGTTTGCACACTGCTATTGGTATCATTTAAAACAACCATGCTGAAGAAAGGGCATGACTCTATCAACAGACCTTTCTCATTTTTGTTCCGCGCTCTCAAATCCCAGCGAACAATCAACTGAACATCACAAAATCTATTTAGCATTATCTAGTCTTTAATTTCCTACCCTTGGATATTAAATGGTCAAAACAAGAGGTTATTTCAGTGCGATTGTGGTGACTGTAATGAGGCCTGACACTTGTGACACTTCAGCCACGCAACCACCAGCCGCTCCATCACAACAAAGGAGCTCCGAGCGCAACACTTTGCCAGGGTGGGGAGAGTTGTGAGCTCCCAGCTCTGCACAGCAGGTGTGGCCCCGCATCTTTGCACCCCTAAACACACATGCTCATCCAATCTGACAGATTAGACAATGGCACAAAAAAAAAAAACCAACCACCCATCGCTGGTGCTTGAACAAAGGCTTCATCTCCAAAGAGACAAAGCCGCGTGCGGAACAAGCAGCCGCCACTAAATTTTCCAAATGGAAAACAATGTATATTTTATTAATGAAAAACAAATTGAGGCGGGGATGACAAATGCGTTGGCTGCTTATTTTGACATTTTATTAATGTGTGTTCTCTTCCTTTTTAATATTTACCTTCATATCAACCTGCAAATGATTTTGTTAATTAGTTGTATCTTGTGTGTGCTTCACACGACAAACGCGAGGAAGCTGGGGGACCACGCTAGGAGAGATTAAAAATCCATCAAGCAAGTGAAATATGATTTTGCAGTCTTTAGTGTATAAATAGCTTCTTTTTTCTTTAATACTTATTTAGACAGAAACATAAACGGATGAACTGGAGTCTTTAAAGTCATCTCTACCTTGGCGCTTGAAAAATTTATTTTAAAAGAAGGGAAAAACAGTAAACCTAATTCTCTATTCAACTTAACAGCAACAGAGCATTAAAAAGTGAAGCTGGAGATGTGCATATTTACCATGAGAGAATGAACTGGGCATTAATGGGCTCTGGAGGCTTATTTGGAGACAGCTGCACTTATCATGAATCAGGAAAGGGAAATAGCAGCCCTGGTGCGCTGTAGGTCAGTCACAAATGTCGACTTCAGAGAGCTATAAATCTCCAGCATTACTTCAGCAGCCGACTCTCAGAACACCCTTCTAGCGTTTTCCTATAATTTAAAGATTATGTAAGGTGTATAGTGAGAGTGTTCGATGAAAATATTAATTTAGAGATAAATCCTGTAAATGCTCTAAAGCAGCAGCTTCTGCTGAGCAGGATCATCTTCTGGTACACTTCAAATAGGAATTGCTGCTAGTTTTGTCAACAGTAGGAGGTCATGGATGGCTGCCAAATAAAACAAGGCCTTTTTCAATAAAATGCTTTCAGTTCTAAGTAGTCGCAGAATATCTTCCTGTACCATTTTATTACTGATATTTAAACTTTGATATATTATTTTATACTGACAATTCCTTGAGACAGAAATCTTAATCGTGAAATGAGCTGCAGTAAAAAGCAATTAATCACAGTTAACTCCTTCTGGCTTGTCCAAAAACGTATTTTGTTGTTGCTTCTGAATGTTTTAAAGGCTTTATCCAGGCTCACAGATTTCATATCCCACTGTGAGGCTGCTGGTTTTCAAAATCCAGTGTTTACATGTCAAAATTTAAAGCTTTTAAGAAAAGTGGAAAAACTTCTTAGGAAATCGACATTTTAATTACTGTGAAATAGAAAGAGGGATGTATTGTTTTAACTTCATCAGCATGAGTTATAGGAACAGATCTTTTAGCTCTTGATAATGGAACCTTTTGGGTACGTGTGCAGATTTTTTGTTTTATGCACTTTTGGTAAGAAGATGTTTTGTAAAATATCAGGACAGTGAAGAAAGATGAAGGGAAAAGTTCCAGTCTTTTCTGCAAGATAAAGTGAAATCAGTGATAACGTTGTCCCATTTGCCTGTGATAACATGTGCTCCATGTGCAGAACTTCTAGCTCTGCATTTAGGCTAAACAGCAGTATGGGGGTAGTTTCCCCTTCCCTCCAGGAATCAGCCCTGATTTACTGCAATTTCCATTCATTTCAGAAGGAATGCTACTACCATAAGAACCAACATAGAAGTGACATATGTAAAAAAACTCACACACAGATCCTCAACCTCCAGGAAAACTAAAGGGCTGATGAGTTTAAGGGGAGTTCAACACGTGCTTTTTCTCAAAGTCCATAGAGAGCATGGAGGGACCATTGCACTTCAAAACCACACTTTCTACTGAAATGCTGCCCCAAAAACTGGCCTACTGTGAGTGAGCACATGGCTCACTAGTAATCTCACGTGGCTCAGTAGATATCCTGTCTTTTTGACTTCCATTAAGCTGTAACATCTTTATAACTACTGCAGCTTCAATTCAAGCAATTTTAAATGTGTTAGTTCTCACCCCACAAACCCTTTCTCAGAGTCTTTGCTTTTCTACCCACACCCTGTGAAACTCTCCTTAACCTTCCTAGCTCTTCTCCCCATGCTAGAAATTGCTCATAACCATGTTGAATTTTGCTGCCTGAAAAATAAAGAAAAAAAGAATTTTTTTCATATTCTTGGCATGGCAAGGAATTTTCACTAAGCAAATCTGTGCAGGACACCTGTTTAAAGAAACTTTTAAACCCCCAAACTTTCTCCTTAAAAATATGCAGTTGTGTATTTGTTTCAAACGCTTCAACTATTTCCATAATTCTTTTTATATGCAGAGAAGTATATTTGATAGTGTTCTCTGCCTTATTCATGAAAGCCTTCACACTTGTACAACAGAATAAATGAGGAGTAGTTACAGGAGCTTCTGCCAACACAGCATCTTGATTTACCCAGGGAGAATATTCCTTCGTCTAATAAATCAACAAATCTATATTCCTC